>NW_020229271.1:271783-301886 GCF_003227725.1 Camponotus floridanus | reverse complement strand
TTGTTGCGATCAATCTCTACTCCGTCGAGTTCGTATCGAAGCTCATCAAACATGAATGCGACGCAATTGTTTCCCAATACAACCTTCATTTCATCATTCCGCTTTACGCACATTAAATCTTCCTCGATGTAAAGAAAGCTTTCGCACGGTAACGTGTATAAATCCTGATGTTGTATAGGTATTCGTATCTCGTCGCTGTATCCAAGCGTCGTATTGGCGTACGATTGTACGTATGAGTCTCAATCTTGACGATGCGATCATCAAAGACTGGCTCACCTCCGATATTCAAAACATCAATCATTCTTTTCGTACGATGAATCCCAATGATTTCAAAAATTCACGATTCAACGCGCTCAGCTTCTTTTTAACGGCAATCTTATTATTGTCACCCGATACTGCTCGCCTTACTGCAATAGTATTGTCCCGCGTAAAAGTATTGTCTCTCGCGTGCTCCGTTTCGTTCAGTACAAGCATACTATGTTTGTCGCCGCCGTATATGCAATCTTACGGTAATTTCCTCTCCTCGAAAATCGAGCAATCGACCTCTTTGATCCACAATACGTATCGTTAAATCCGTAATGCTCCGTACAACGATCGGCAGATAAATGATCTGTGCCGGCGTTTCCGATATCTTATATCCTGGCGGTACGCTCGGTGAAAATTCATGTATCGTGTGTACGCGCATGCCGTTGCTGTACGCACCAGTAGTCACGTTGCATTCTATACGAATAATATTTACGTTTATAATATTAACAGGTTCGTCTGATTCATACCACTTGCGAGGTTGCAATATACGATTCGACGAGAATCCAAGCAAGGATCCTACATTGTCGGGTTTGGTAAAGTTATTCTGTAGGCGCATTTGATTTCACTCTTTAGCGTACTGTGATTGGCGCGGAGCACTATTGGATATTCCTCATCATAATCGTTTTCACCATCTCTGGAAAGGTGTTCATCTCGCAAAATTGCGCGTTTGAAATAATCATTTATGGCGTGCAATTCGTACGATCCTTCGGGAATTGTAATTTCCTTGTCGTCGTTGCCAAAATAAAATTTATTATTCGAAAAATTTACGTTCGGAATCGTGTGATAAGTTTCAAAATCCGTTAATCCGAGCTCGTAATCGGCATCGACCAAATCTATAGCGGGGAAATAGCTTACAGCGAGAACGCTGCTTCTGCCAGTCAACGTAAGTGTCAGTGACATGTCGAACGAATACTGAGTCATGACGATGGATTGTCAGGCTTTAAATTGATCGTTTGAAGAAATTTTAAACACAACTGTCCACAGATACTCTGATTATAACTTTGATAAGATGTGTAATTGTATTCAATTTTCACTCGTCCGAAATATCGTACAAGTTCCTTGGGCGGTCGAAGATTTCCAAAACTGTCGAAATATACGACACGATCGTCCCTCTTTGCGTACGCTACCCAATGAGTACTGGGACCATCAACGTCATCCAAATTGACGATACCGCTTTCGTTTCGTCGTACGCCGCTTATCGGTAAATTATTGCGCATGAAAACACCTCTAAAGAAAGGTATATACATACGTTTCGCAAATTGTTCCAATTGCACGTTAGTTGTCGCACCCGTAGGCATTTTTAATGTTTTTTCGACGTTTTTTTTTTTCTTAGACTTTGTTGAGAATTCCTGTCCACGCTTGTACGGAGCGAGATAAAGTCCGCGACCTTCCATAGCGCGATTGTGACGCTGCATCTCTTCCAGCTGACGTTGCGCAGCCTTGCTATCGTTTACCGCCTTTGCGATTCCCGCCGTACCGCCGGCCAATGAACCGACAACTCCCAACAACTGTAAAAGTGGTAAAATATCACCACGTTTCGCTACTGGAAGTATTCGTTTCTTCCTCCTCTTTGTCGTCGATGGCTTTTTCATCCCCATGCCGAGTTTTGTCTTTGCCTTCATTGCCGCCCAAACAGTCGTAGCGGCTGCTCTTTCACCGAGAGTCGAATCCCTCGCGGTAATGCGTTCTTGCGCTCTTGCAGCTAGTATGCGATCAGCGATGTGACGTTGGTCGAGGTCGTTGCTTCGCGCGTAAGCAATGTCGTGTTCGCGACACGCCGTGTCCAATGGATTGATACCTCGATCACCTCTAGCCAATCGTTTCTCTAATCGAGTTCCCTGCCCGCAAAACTGATAACCGGGAATATGTAATTCGATGGGAAGCGCGTTTATCGCACGATTTAAGAGACCGCTACCTCTTACAATTCTCGCTGACATTCGTAGCAATCTTTTATCAACGGTGGTGGACCGTCAATGTGTGTTTGCTGCCACGGCTGGTTGTAATGTCGCATGCACGAACGATATTGTCGAACCTCCGGATCAGCCTTTATATATTCTGGAAGCTTGTCCCACAATCGTTCCACGTAATCACCAAAATTTTGAAGTAATAAAATCTTTGGGATATACTGCAGTTGTTTGGCGGTAAGCCCGAGAATGTCTCTCTCATCCGACAGAAGGAGAAACATTTTTGATACTGACGGTTTCGAGTCGAGACACTTCTATAAATAGGTCTCCCCCTCGCGATCATTCGCAAAATTGATTCGAAAGAGAAAACATGCGGTTCGTGCGACAAGCGCGGGTAATCAAAGTATCAAATTTCGATGATAGACTAATATCGGAGAAAAAAGTACGCAAGCATGGAAACATGCTGCCGACTACTATACGCGGTATCGTTTGCGGCCCTTCTGTGGTAAGACAAACGTGTTGATTAGTTGATAGAAAGTCCACACGGTGTACGTTTCGAGAACGTGTACGTATACTCGAAATCGCTTCAACAGCCGAAATACAAATACTTGGAAAATTTACTAGCACCTATAGATGAAATCGGATACTTTACATTCTCTAATAACAGCGATGTCATTCCACCGAGCGAGGCGCTTCCGAATTCCATCTTTATCTTTGATGACGTGGCATGCGACAAGCAGGATACGATAAGAGAGTATTTGCAATGGGTCGACACTCGAGCGTTGACTGTTTCTATCTTTGTCAGACGTACGCCAAGATACCTAAGCATCTTATACGCGACAACGCGAACCTGCTGATCCTGTTTAAATAAGACGGCACAAACTTGAAACATGTGTACAACGATCACGTGAATACCGATATGTCTTACGACGATTTCCTGCATTGTGTCAGAAATGTTGGCAACGCAAATATGGCTTCGTAGTCATTGATAAAGATAGTATGTTGATCAATGGACGATATAGAAGGGGATTTAATGATTTCGCGATACCGTAAAGCGATCAGTCATCATCGACACATCGATCGAGCATCATGAACGGCGATCGTGAAAAGATTGCGACAGAGATTGCAAAAACGAGCGAATCGATTCGCAAAAAATATCGCGCTTTGAAAACTGGTAAAATGGAGGAAGATATCATATTGGAAAGGCAATTTAAACCGATTACCGAGCCTTTAAAACAGCTTGTCGAAAATACTGTGGAATCTGATGCGTTGAAAATCGAACCGTTGAGTTTGACGTTTGAGGAGAAGCAAGAGGAAAAAATAAAAGAGTCCAAGCAAGGACTAAAGCGAGCACGGATAAATATGCCGATAAACGATTCACCGATATATTCGACACCGAATCGATCAAAGCGAAGGAAGCAATTTTCTAATATGGCTACTGTTTCTACTCCGATAAAAGTACAACCGCGTCAAACAATACCACCCACATCCGCCGAAGAAATTTACGAGACCACACCCGATTCGTTTGTAACATCGGTCCGACACGAATTAGAAACATCCGGTCAGAAAACGTTCCGAGAGCATTTAGGTCCACTGGCGCAAAAATATATAGGAGATATTATGAGTGTTGATAAAAATAAGAGCATGGATTACGTCTACGGTGTTAAATTTACCAACGAAGGAATGATGCTAGGTGATAAATGTTTCGATGTGGACAAGGAAGATAATATAATTATCGATGGAATAAAATATAAGGGAACCGAAGGAATCTACGATTTGATTTTTAAAAAATTTCCCAATCATAAAAAATATACTCGAGACGATTTGCATAAATATCAAAGTATATTAAATATAACAAATGCGCATAAACATGACAACAAAGTTAATAATCCTATTAAAACTAATAAAGGGTACTAGTATAAATATATAATTGCACCATTATTCCCCGATAGAAAGATGGGAAGAGGTATAGACGCGCCGCGCACCATGACGCTCAGCGACAACATGATCGATTACGTGCATTGGAACGATCCCAACGAATTGGTGGATCGTTTGCGATTGCTGAACGCCTCGCGTCGAGCCGGCAACAATGCTCACGACAATGAAATCTTGTCAATTATCGAAGAACTTCGCGAGGCCGGCATTATTATAAATTAAACTATGCGTCGGCGATACGTGTCATTCGGTCAATGTTCTCGGTACCGAAATGTCGATTAATAAATTCGGATTATCATTGGGAACGTCGAACAATTTGTACTACGAATGGAATGGATTATTAAGAAATTACGTTCGCGATAACGCTCTCTGCCAAACTACTACCGGCTTTGACGCAAGGTCGCGCAAGATTCAACACGTAACGCAACCGGAAGCTGATACCGACGTCGTCAACAAACGATACGTGGATAAACTTTTGAGAGATCGACAGGGAGAAATTGAGCAAAAAATTATCGCGCTCGAAACAAACGTGCAGGCGCTGCGATTAATGATGGATGAGATAAAGAATGTGCTGAGACATGCAACATCTAACTCGACACAGTAAGCGAGATATACTAATATCGCATATTAATTATGCCTCGATCAAACGTGCGAGAGAACAAAAACACCTCCGAAAAGCGGCAATTAGTCGAGGAATTACATGCTCCAGCGAGAAGAAATTTTCCACGAAGACGCGTCATTGTACGCCGATATGATGATCTGTGGCAGGCGGACGTGGTGGACATGCGTTCGTACTCTCGACTCAACAAGGGTCATAAATACATACTCACGGTTATCGATGTGTTGAGCAAGTATGCGTGGGCTACCGTTCAAGAGTAAGAGCGGGAACGAAATGTCCGAAACGATCGCAAAGATTATTGGAGACGATAAAAGGTGTCCGAAAAATTTTCAAATCGACAGGGGAAAAGAATTTTACAACTCGAGTGTGCAGAAACTCATGAAGAAACACAACATTAATCATTACTCCACATATTCCGTTATGAAAGCCTCAGTCGTGGAACGATTCAATCGTACTTTAAAAAACAATATGTGGAAAATGTTTACGTTGAATGGAAATTATAAATGGATCGACGAACTATCTCGACTCGTTGCAGAGTACAATACGCGAAAACATCGCACCATCGGTATGAGACCTGTCGACGTCACTCCGACGATCGCCGAAAAACTTTTAAATACGGTGTATAGCAACGTAAAAATTGCGGCTCCGACAAAATTTAAAGTAGGTGATTCGGTACGCGTGAGCAAATACAAGACCATCTTTGAAAAAGGTTTCACACCAAATTGGACGACCGAAATTTTTAAGATTATCGAGGTGCAGAAAACTAATCCCGCGACATTCATACTCGAAGATTCGCGGGGAAATCCCGTCGCTGGAGGATTCTACGAATACGAGTTACAACGCGTCGCCAATCCCGACGTATATCTCGTGGAAAAAATTTTACAAAAAAAGGGTGATGAGGTTTATGTGAAATGGTTGGGAATGGATAAATCATACAACTCTTGGATTCATAAAAATAATGTATTGTAAGCATTTATTGAAACATATAAAATATGCGTATATAAAAATATATAATATAAAATGCACAAAATATATACATGATTATGTACAAAATATACAATAAATAAAATATATACATTTATTTACAACGGTATCTGATAATGTCCCCACGGTAGCGTATCGGTGGTATCGGGTACGATATACCGCTTGTCGTCGTACGGACTCAGAGCAATTTTCGTCTCGCGAATCGTGTATACTTGGTGTAATTTAGATCGTATACACGACTGCTGACGCGTCATTTCAATCTCTTCATTCAAGCACCGCGTGTAATCGTCAAACGTTATCGTTCTCGCGACAACGTTGCTTTTGACGCCTTTGACTTTCTTCGTATCCTTTTTCCCATTCACTCATAACGCGTACATCTTTGCTCTGAGCCCGACGAATTCCGTCATTATGGCACCGTTATTTTCGTCCTTCATCAGACCCGGCACCTTTTTATTTAGAAGCGGTATACCGTATGCATTGTCCACCGCATAATCGCTCGTATCGAATCTAACAATGTCACGCTTCATATTCTCAAACACATTCACACACTCGATGTGATATATGAGACTGTCCGTATCGGTATACATTACCCGACATTTGTCGCGATACATTGGTGTCATATACTCGTGATGAAATTCGTACAAACATGTCTTGGATATGTCGAGGATGCACATACCCACGTAAATCGGTTTGTAGAATTTCACCTCGAGTTTACGCAATTCCACAGCGATTAAGTTTTCCGAAAAAACACTTCTGCTGTGGAAATTTGGTTTCGCGATCATCGCCTCTGCGCCGTATCGACCGTCCCACTTTGTTAATAATTTTACATCGACACGATTGCGCACATTTTCCATCGTTTTACCAAACACCGCATTATTCATTAATTTACATAAATTTTTTTCGAAATCATTTTTAGCCAATGTTCTGAAATGTGTATTTAATTCTATATAATTTTGAAGCTAGGGAGATTGAGAAAACTGTAAAATT
The DNA here is from genome assembly GCF_003227725.1 of Camponotus floridanus. Lineage (NCBI taxonomy): Eukaryota > Metazoa > Arthropoda > Insecta > Hymenoptera > Formicidae > Camponotus > Camponotus floridanus. The sequence continues at coordinate 295,151 of NW_020229271.1, read as the reverse complement.
CGATGTATTTTTGTTACACGAAGGCCGTGCCGCGTACACTTCTGCAGGTTGCGGTAGTGTATCACGTAACGCTTCTTATCGTATAACGTTGCAAGCAGCTTGAATTCCCGCTTGCCAGGTGGTTTGTCGCGTGTCGGGCAAAACGGTAGGTCAGTGTGCGCATCGTGAAGATGTTGCGGGTACTCGAGGTCCACTTCGAGGATATAGCCCGTAGGCGAATCTAGTGCGATGGATGATACGTCAAAATTTGACACATCGTCGACCCATCGAAAATCAGCATATAGCAGCGGTTGACATATTGCCCATCCGTACAAATTATTTACATCAAAGTACATCAAGTACGATGATGGTTTCGATGGATCGTACGACTCCATGTACTTGTTATTAGCGCGAGCGTATCTACCCGAACATTAGCTCAGACCACCGCGTATACCACGTTCGATAAACATAACCATGTCGATGTCTGTAAGCAACTCGAACGTGATCTTTCTATACTTCAACATGGCGTCCCACGTGTATCCGGGGAGAGTATAATAATACGCGGAGTCGAGTCCGTAACTTTCGATACATTTATCTCGAAAGTTTTCGAAAATGTCGGCTAATAACAAGACATCAATTTTGAGGTACAAGTCGCTATATTCGCCTAGCGTCCGAATGGAGAATCGCGTCCAGACGTTCTCGGCGTGCGCGTAATCGCTCTCGGATACAGTTTCACTGATCAAGGAACTGTAAAATGATTCGCGCGATGGTAAACACGTATCATGCAACCTGTCGACGGAATCGATGTATTCGTACGGAAATACACCTTTTCGCGTTAACAAATTGAAATTTTCTGTTGATAAATTTTGAAATTCCGATTTTAAAATTTTGAGTTTATCTTTGTCCAAAAATGATGCCAATTTATCGAGACTCGATGCGAGAAATTTATATGAATCGATGAAACGTAATTTTATTTGATTTTTTGATTCTTCTTCTTCTTTAAGATCAACACTTTTGGTAAACGAAATATATTTTTCCTTAGTTATCGGTAATAACTCGATTTTCCCTTCGAACGCTGTGGCTATTTCCTCGATAATAAAATGAGAATCGTAATCGGATAAATTGTGAAACACTATCGGAATACAAAAAGAATCTTTATAATTTAGATTACAATTTGAGTGTGCAGGACCTCTGTACCGCCCGGTCAGATGGCAATGATCGCGAACGCGTGTATCGTCTTGCGCAAACGGCTTTTCGCATATATGACAACGAGTGGCGCTATGGAATTTCTCCCACTCATCGGATGTTAAATTTACCATGGGGACATTTGTTTTTAAAATATTCTTAACGCGAATTGCTAAATTTTTAAGGTCTTCGGCGAACCATGCTATACAATCAACGCTACGACGCGAATGATACGTTGATAATGAGTCGTCGTACGAACAATGTACATAATAAGCTAAACTAAATACCCGATGGTGTTGATATAATTTTTCTTCTTTTGTCTTGGTCAGGACACATTCCAAGTCGGCGTAGACCACAAATGGAAGCCGCTCCTTCCGATTAGAGTTGCTGAACTCGAGCCACTTGTCCTTGTCGCTCGACAATCGGACAGCACAGTCGTTTAGCTTTCCGCAGTCGACCGTATGCGACTGCAACTTGTCGTCCGAACCAAAATAATGAAGGCATCTGTAAAGAAAAAAAATTTTTTTATCATAAGATTTTTATATAAATTATAATTTTCAAATAATATAAAATAAACTTACCGATCACAGATATATCTTTGACCATTGTGTTTGCTCAATTGCGAGCTCACGAGCCGAAATAAATTCTTGATCCAAGCAAAATGTCCCACGCTGTTGTCATCTTCAATGTACAGCAGATTCACATGCTTATCCCGTTTCTGCTGCGAAAGACGTATCGGGACAATGTTTTTGTCTTCGATGTCGTACACATTGATTGAAATGTTATTTGCAAGTTCAAATTTCTTAATCTGATTCACAGTCACTGGAAACTCAATGTCCCGGAGATTCAACACTGTCGCGTAATGCGGGTACGATGATTCCCGTTCCACCTTTTTTTCTGCGGGATACAGAGCGGCGACCACTGCCCACGCGAAACACGCATTGTCCTTTGATTGCACGTTAACCACCGCTCTCTTCATCATAATCTCCCGCGGCAATTTAATGTGACATCCCGCGCGCATTGGATTGTACTTGTTTATATTTACAGTCAAGTTCAGTATTCGCGACAATGCCCACCCGCTATCACGTTCCTGAAACTCTTCCAGAGACGCTAGGGTGGACTCGATAACGCGCCGTTCGTACCACTCGCGTAAATCAGATGTGCGAAAGAGTTCATAGTTTCTCGTATTCACACTTTTATTCGCGTGTTTATCACCCGACACAAATTCACCATTGAATATAGTGTTCACTTTTACACTGCTGTGTTTTTTTAAAGCGTCCTGCACATGTTCCAACACAATGTCTTTAGCGTCATCGAGAAATTGGCGTGGTTCGATGTGATTATAGTTTATCACCGCACCAGTCGATACGCGACTCTCGAACGCCGTATTAATTTCGCGCCACACAAGTGCATTTTGACGCGCACTACATCCGGCACCCACGTGTACGAAACGTCCACGTACCGAATTTTTCAAACCTTCGAGGCGCGCGATCCGAGCAATCAGTGATTGTCGATTTCCGATCGATAATCGCGGCCGTTTGATTCGACTTTGCTCTTCCAGCGACTCGATGTATTCGTCGCATCGTTGCTCCCACACAATATAGTTTTCCAACGAATCAAGCAAAGCGGATTGTTCTCGCAAAATTTGTTCCTCCATATTGCTAACGTACACTTGCAAAATTTAGCGTTTCTAATGACAGATCTGATGCACTTTAGCTACTGGTGGGGTGCGTCTCTCTATCATGATTTATATACCGTCTCATGCATTATTTTATCATCGAACATTCTAGAACGATTTCATCTTACAAAAAATTCCCCGTAGTGCCGTGTGCAATTTGATAATTTCACGTTTTGTCACGTACATTTGAAAAATCTAACGTGATTGCATCAGGGGCAATCGTACATCGGCGCTCGATTTTAGTAAATTCAGCTAAATCTTTGTCTGGGGATGATGCATGTTTTAACCTTGTCGGTCATTTTTTCACTATTTGTCACATACATTTGAATAATTTTAACGTGATTGCATCAGGCGCAGCCGTACATCGGCGCTCGATTTTAGCAAATTCAGCTAAATCTTTATCTAGGGATGATACACATTTTAACCTTGGCGGTTATTTTTTCACTATTTGTCACGTACATTTGAAAATTTTAACGTGATTGCATCAGGCGCAGCCGTACATCGGCGCTCGATTTTTGCAAATTCAACTAAATCTTAGTTTCGATGCAGATCTTAACCTTAAAAATTTCCCGTTTTGTCACGTACATTTGAAAATTTTGACGTGATTGTATCAGGAGCAGCCGTATATCGGCGCTCGATTTTAGCACTTTCAGCTAAATCTTTGTTCCGAAGATGATGATGTCATCGCAGCCGTACATCGGCGCGACAAAATTTTGGAGGAAATTAAAATGTTGCGTCAGCAATAATCCCCTCTACATCGCAATTTGGGATACTATTTGAATTGATATTGATTCTAATACGATTGCAGTATTGCATCAATCGCGCGTGTGAAAGGTTCACCACTGAAGAAATATGAATTTCTACGTTCCGTTTCGAAACGGTGAAACTCAGCTGTGTAAGAAGCAGAAATGCGACACGTAAGTTTAAATCGTTTAAAAAATTTTTTACTTATTGATTTTTAATATTGTTGTATAATTATTTATGTTTTATAGTATTCAGCCTCGTCGTGCGGCTCGCATACTTGGAAGAAGGTACGCTCTAACCCCGACGTCGTACAGGTATTTGGACATTGGAATAAGCGTTGGAGCTGTATCGTATGTGGAGCTGATTCTCGGCGATAATCGAGACAATCAAATAGTTGTCCTTTTCAACGTGGAATTTGTTGATGCGGAAGCAAGCAGACGTTGAACAATTTCTCCAATCGACTGCTCCCCCATTAAGAATTGGAGATTTAACGATTGAAATGTATCAATCGAAAATTGTAAAACTTGCATTATGCGAAAATTCTTTGTACATGAAACCAGAAACATTATTACATTTATTTAATTTTGAAAATTGTATCGATCATATGCACAATTGGTTATGCGAGAATACGTATCTCGTAAATGAAAAATTTAAACAATTTGAAACTGTATTACAACGTAATAATATTACTACTGTATGCGATGCTGTAAAAACGATACGTGAGAGTGATGTCTTTGACAGCGAATCATTGATCGATTGCGAATTATTAACATGTGCTGTAAATGATATTCTTTACGATGCGTGCAATAAATAATTATTTTTATTCCATCTATGAATTTTATTTCTTTCCTTCCATACGAATAAGAATAATCGACAATTTTTCTCAACACGCTCCGCCAAAGATGTAGAGAAATGCTGAGGTAGATGAGACGCGATGCTCTAATTGGAATGAGACGCGAGATATTAAAAAGACATATAATGAAGAGGAGTTTGCGACATTAGAATATTATTTCGTTGTTCTTTGCGTTTCATTAGTCTTGTGTGTTACGTTAGTGCAATGGCCGAAGAAGACGTAATCATCATCGACGATGAAGATATGGATGTTATTATCGTCGATGAGAACATTGAAGAAATTATTATCATTGATGATGAAGATAATCAAATGGATATTGATGATGATGATAACCATATGGACATTGGCAATCTAGCAGATGAGGATGGGTCTGATATAGAAATAGAACCCTTGACCGACAGTGCTTACGATAGTGACAATAGTGATAATGGTGATGAACTAGTACAACAGAAACAGCGACATTTAGACTTCCTCGAAATATTAACATTGAGCGAGGCAACAAAGATATGTTGCATTTCCTATTTTTACATGGAAAATGGATCGAGGTATTGCGCCGATTGCTTTCTGAGTCTATCGGAAATGTTTCTGGAAGCTACATCTGTTCGGCAACATAGAATCACAGCTTATTGCAACATAGATAATATGTCATGCAAAGAGTGCAGGAAATCTCTACTTCTAATACTGCCGTGTGACATGTGCCCCATTTGCACATATTAAATAAATGAATAACATTGTAAGTATCTTTCCATTTATATTATATCATAAATTATTATAAAATAATTATTAAAATCTAATGAAATGTGTCTTTTTCTGTTACAGGAGCGGAAGTCCCTCAGCCCGACACATCGCTCCTTCCAAGAGTGACCATCCCCTGACCCCCACCCCCGCATCCCAAATTATTTTTATTATAATATATTTTATATTATTATTATATTTTATATTTTATATTATTATATTTTATTATTATATTTTATTTTATTAATTATAATTTAAGCACATACACACACACACACACACACACATACACACACACACACACACACACACACACACATACACACACAATCGTAAATACACATTTTAATAAATTTTATATATTTTATATGCATAAAAAAATATAATTATTTACGCACCTCTCCATGCGTTCCCATCCTTGCATCTCTCTTGCGTCTCTTTCGCGCTAGTTTTAAGTATCGCTATCTCTATCATACTCGTTAGTTGTAAGTCTCGCGATATTATCGTTCTCTCTTGCACGCGTCGTCTTCGCGCTATCGTTCTCTCTCGCACGCGCTAGTTGTAAGTCTTCACGATATTATCGTTCTCTCTCTTGTACATGTCGTCTTGGCGCTATCGTTCTCTCTTTCATATGCGTTCTCTCTCACTCGCGTTGTTCTTTCTCGCACGCGTTGTTATTCTCGATATTATCGTTCTTTCTCTTTCGCTTAGAATACTCGTTGTTCATTTACCTTTGCGTCGTCCTTCTCCCACCTATACGTCGTCCTTGTCCCACGTTAACGCCATCCTTGTTGCACTCGTAGCACTGTCCTCTTCACACTTTGCACTGTCCTTTTCTCATACGTTGCGCTGTCCTTCTCACACGCCGTTTTCTTTCGGCTAATCCCCCTTCACCGCGCGGATCCCCTCGCCCATCGGTCGCGCCGCGGATCCCCCTTCACTGCGCGGACCTCCTCACCCATCGCTCGCGCCGCGGATCCTCCTTCACCTCGCGGTCCCCCTCGTCTGTCGCTCGCGCCGCGGATCCCCCTTCACCTCGCGGACCCCCCTTGTCTATCTCTCGCGCCGCGGATCCCCCTTCACCTCGCGGACCCCCTCGTCCATCTCTCGCGCCGCGGATCCCCCTTCACCTCGCGGACCTCCTTGTCCATCGCTCGCGCCGTGGATCCCCCTTCCCCGCGGGTGACGTCACCCACCGCGCGCCGCGGTTCCTCCTTCCCCGCGCGTGACATCACTCCCCCGCACCGCGGTTCCCCTCGCGCCTCACCCCCCCTAAGAGAACCTGGGTTAGAACTCTCCTAGTATCACTACTAGCAATTGAAAAGGATTTTTAATTTGAAATATTTGTCACAAATTCAATCTTGCATTTATATATTAGATTCTCGACAAAATAAAAATGAATTTCAAAATAAGTTCCAAGTAAATTTGGAACTAAAAAAATTAAGACCAAAACAACTTACAAAAACTTGGCATGCTCCGGGTCGTATTATAATTCACATATTTCTATAAGTGAAATTAATTACAGGTATATAATTCGCAAACTTTGTAAAATTATATGTATTATAATGTGACCCGAGCACGCCAAGTTTTTGTAAGTTGTTTTGGTCTTAATTTTTTTAGTTCTAAATTTACTTGGAACTTATTTTGAATTTTATTTTTATTTTGTCGAGAATCTAATATATAAAAGCAAGATTGAATTTGTGACAAATATTTCAAATTAGAAATCCCTATCAATTGCTTCAATATACATGGCTAATTAATCATTGATTTCATATTTAATTTTGATTTTTTTTAGGAAAATAATATATTTTTTGAGGGAAAATTTTTATAAATTATTTATTATAAGGGTATTTTTTTTATTAAACGTTTTATTGCATACAAGGTGGAATATTTTTTATGTACTTGGCGTATTTTTTTTACCTTTGTAATATATTTGTCCACAACTAAATACAGAATTTCCAGCCTCTACAACAGCATGTTTTAAACTCAGGCCTTGACTTTTATGAATAGTCATACCATAACTTAAACATATAGGAAATTGTTTTCTTATAACAAACACTCTATCCATTACTTCAAACTTAACGCTTATGCGTTCTATAATATGTTCTATTCTGATGACACTATTTTTATTTTTTCTACTTCATTGTCTATTGCACTACACATAATTGATGTAATTGTACCAATTGTATCATTTACAAGACCTAAACTAACATCGATATTTCTTCTAACCATTATACGTGCACCTAATTTTATAATTATTATATTTTAGTTTATTATATTATAGTTATTATATTATAGTTATTATATTATATTTTATAGTTATAATTCTTGCTAATCCAGCTGTTCGGGAGCTATCATCATCATCTTTACTTAATATCTTCATAACTTTTTTCTTTAAATATGATGCACATTCTGCTAGATCTTGAGCAACAGTTCTATTTCAAGTTCTATTTCATTCGAAGAAATACGATTTAACATTGCAGTATTCAAAACATCATATAATGCACAAGTTGGCATTAAACAAACTGTATCTATTGGTAAGCTTTGCAAATAATCACATAATTCTTGTAATCGGTCATCACAATTAGTTTCTTTAAAATTTATTTTCCTATTTTCTAAAATAGTTACATCTGTACCTGTTACTGTTCCAACACGAATTCTCGTTAATATATCTCGATAAGAATTATCACCTTGTTGTCGCACGTTAATTTGTAATTCATCATAGCTAAATAAAGTCCATAAATTTATAGATCCCATTGCACCAATATACTTTTCAATTTTTAGTTTAGATAATTCAATAAAAGGCGGATCCTCATGCATAGGTGGAAGTTGTAATAAATCTCCAGAAAGAAGTATATGTTTTTTGCCGAACCATCCATTATTACAATCGATTAAATATTTCTGTTAATCGAAGATGTATATACATTAAAGTGATATATGAAATCATTGAAACTTCATCGATAATTATTAAAACAACATTTTTAAGTTCGTCTCGTATAATTTTAAGCACTATATCAGAAAGTTGTTTATATTTGGCAGTATGGCCATGTTCTACTGGTAACTGAAATAATCTGTGAATAGTAAGTCCATCAATATTAAAAGCTGTTATACCAGTTGGTGCAGTTACTGCTGTATCTTTTCCTATATACTTTTTGATCCAGAATCTAATAGTTTTTATCAAAAAACTCTTTCCAGTACCACCCTCACCGCTTACATAAAGTCTAAGAATTTCATTATTTTCATCAGATATGCCAGCAGTAATTCTATCAAAGATTCGTTTTTGATGAGTATTTAATTGCGTCACCATTTCATCGACATTAACTTCATCAACTTTATTGCCAATATCTTTAAAGTCTTTCATAGCTCCTTCAACTTCGATAGGAGCACATTCTAATGCACCATTATCAAGGCAGTCATTTTTATCTTCATCTTTTGTAATTTCTGATTTTTTATAATTTCTGAATTTTTTTCTCAATTAATTCTTGAATATTATCCATACCTTGCTGAATATCAGTTATTCTTTCGTGATACTGAAGAGCATCTTTCAATTTAAATTGTATTAAAGAAAATGCTTCTGCATAACTATCACATTCATTTTTTAATTCAGTAATATCTCTCCAAGGAAATAATAACAATAATGAGAAATAGTAACGCTCTGGCTGAGTGTGCACTTTGCATTTGTAATGATTGATAAGATATCCACGTTTTTTTAAATATATAATGATTGATAAGATATTTACGTTTTTTTAAATATAAAGATTCATCAAGCACGTAATACTCTAATGTCTTAGAGTTGGTTTAGTTTTCACAATATCATACCATTTTGCATAATCATTTAAATTAGTAGATTCTAATTCTTCAGGTCTGCTTGGATAATATGTATCAATTAAAGAAGGATAAAAAATATCTACAGATTCAGAATCTAATATTTCAATCTCTTTGTAAGATTTAAGTTTTCTACTCCTAATCATATTTACATCTAACCATCTTATAGTCGTTTCCTTGTCAGTACCATATAATGGTATTCCTAACAAAGAATCAGCAGCTTCAAGAGCTCCACATTCCCTATAATTGAACATACGCATTCCAATATTCCAAATATAATTTCTTAATGATTTTGTTGAATTCATCTTTTCAAATGTATTTTCGGCGTTATTGCTCTTCTCTGCTTTAGAAACATATTTCGTAGCATACTAAGTCAATAATGTAGATTCTTCACCTACAAATTGAATATCCATGTTTCCTTCCTAAGTAGTAAGAATAGCTGGATTATAATCATTAATATTAATTTCCTTTTTAGATCGTGGCAAATCGTATAGTCTGCTTTTTGTTTTCAACTTTCTTCTATCCGCTATTGAAAGAGCAACATCTCCAAGTTTCAAAGTGTCTGTTATGGGTCGTGAAAAACCAAATCTGCATACTTTCGAAAAACTTATTTTAGTTTTTTTGCTACGCAAGCAGTAATTATTATGTTTATGTCGTTGATGTGTATTTACACGTCGATATAATTCAGGTGATAACTCTTTATTTGGCATCCTACAAGTGGCATATTTTAAGATAAAAGATGCAATATCCTTATTAGATGATGTGCCAATTATCGGGGCATCTTTTATCTAAATTAATAAATAAAAATGTTGCATACCTCTACCTTGATATTCACGACGCCAAAAATAATGAGTGACTTCTCCGATTGGATTATCAGGTCAACAAATAAAATCAAGCATAGCTTTAAATTTATTATTCACGAATCTCGAAATTGATACAAGATCGAAAGCAATAAGTTCGTTTGCAGATTTTTGATTGACAGTTGGTTCATTCATCTCTCGAAGATATTCTATCAAATCTGTCCATAACCACTCACTGAGAGTAAGAAACCAAGTAGCAGGTCCATAATTACATATCATACAGTGCAAATTACTTCTAGGTATTCTCCAATATTGTTCTGTATTCCGTAACTTGGAAAATATAATGTTTAAGTTAGATTCAAGCTGCTGATTAGATAATTGCTCCAAATAAGAAGCAGCTGTGTATCTTTCACGAGGATTGGTAATATTCATTTTATGAAATATTCCACTATTTAATTGTCGCATATTATTATCATGTAATAAATAGAAAAGATATTGTATGTTTAATCTAAATTGCGAGTGTTGTGACATAAGTCTCATTTTAATATATTCAAAATCAGTTATACGGACACTTCTAGTTTCATGCTGTCCACACCATATGGATATAAATCAGAGAAATATTTTATATCCAAATCTTTAGTACGATTATCCAATGGAACATCTTGAATTTTTACCATTTGATAAAGCATAGTTGCAGATTCATTTATTCTTTTTTCATACATAGGATATATTGTAAATTGTTCATAATATTGATCTGTTTGTCACATTTGAGTCAATAATGCCTTGTATTTTTCCTTAGAAGTGTTATTTTTTTCATTTTCTTCGTTATCTTTCTCTAAATTTTTGTCATAAAGTTCTAAAAAATCATGCTCTTGAAACTTTACATTTTGTAATTCAGAATTGAACAAATTTTCAGGAGATGTTGGTAGTATAATATCTGAATATATAGGATTATTTTGTTTTAACCATATTAAGGCAGTCCATACTTTTTTTACATCGACTAATTTCTCCCAAATTATATTTGCTTTAGTTGGAATACTACGAACTAATATATGTAATTCATGATTTAGATTAATAGGTTCAGTCGAAGGACAAATTTTTTTTAAGGTTTCGTTTAACGGCAGCGGCAAATGAAATGTTCTGCCTTTCACTTTTGAAATCATTTCTTATGCGATAGATTTTTATTCATTATCGTATGCGCTCTTTGCACAGTTTGGAATGCTTTCGCTCGTTGTATAAGAATTCGTTCATATTCATTTAATGTTGTTATTTCTTTTGGTACTGGTAGAATTTCAAGTTTATTGGTTCTACATGTTGGTGGCAATTTGTTCTTTTTGAAATATTGATCACAAAATTTACAAATAATACAATTTTTTCATTTCTAATCCTACATCATTAATAAAATTATTCCAAACTGTTTTATGATTTTTCTTATCAATTTTTATCATGATATCTTTTTTGAAACAATATTTTACACAAGAAATACAGGCATATTTTGGAACATCGTTTCGTAAATGCTTTAAAAGCTAATTTCATTCTCATTTAAATTAATTTCCGTAGTCACCTGTGCAAAAGTTTTTGCTTTTTATTGAGCCTTACTATATCTTGAAGTGCATTTATATCAACATCATTTAATGTTTTATGTAATTTAGTTTTTTATTAAAATTGATTAAATTATGTATTAATCTTTTAATATATTGTATCATTGGATAATGGGAGAATATTATTTCAATAGGTAAAAACCATGATTTACATACTTATAATCAATATAACAGCAGTGAGAATGACCTTGTCACGTGTGATTTCCGCGTGATTTGTCGTCGGATAGCGGGAATCGGAAATCCGGGTTCGGTAGGTTTTTCAAAAGAGCGAGAGCGTGTGTAGGCTACTAAAAGAGATGTGTTTATTGGTTGTATGTAATACAGTGTACGTGTGTACGCGTGTAGGATCGTGAGCGCGTGTTGTGAACGTGTTCGATCGCGATATTCAGCGCGAAACGCAAGTTAGATGCAATATGCAGATTAATGCACGTCGTGCGCGCGTGATATAATGATATTGGATGCACTAAGGATCGTACAATAGTTTTTAGTCGAGTGTATTTTGAATATAATGCGCTTTTGGATCGTATTGATATCTTTAAATGCTATTTACAGCGCGTGTTTTGATTACGGCGCGGTCAATGACCGTTTGACGTCGCGCGTATGGTTTTTATGTATGCGTGTCTGAAGGATCGGTCTAGTCGGCTTTTTGTGCTGGTTTACGGGGAACGCGCGCTATATTTCCGCGAAATGGTTCGTATGTGTTTACGAGAAATGCGCGCTGTATTCCCGCGAAATTATTCGTATGCGTTTGTGAAGAATTGTAATTCTTGGTAAGCTAAGGAGAGTTTTCCGGGAACGCAGTGCTGACGAGAATAACTCGTCCGAGGTAGCTCTCCTCTCTGCCTCGTGAATAGATGCACTAGCGTTTGGCGGTCGGATTATAGACCGGTGGTCGAGAACTCTCGACGGAATCAGAGTGCACTCTGATTTCTTTTCCTGGACGGATTATTGATCGGATAGATAGATCTTGATCGAGGATCGAGAATGCTCAATGGAGGAAGAGTTCGCTCTACCTCCTTTCCTCGAAGCTACATTTCTTTGTGTAGGAGCGGTCTAGGTTTCGGAGCTGCTTCACTGTCATGAGCGGATCGGAAAAAGGTAATTAGTGTGCCGAACGTGCCCGTTTTATATCGGCTTAATTGCCCGCGTCGGCGCGCGGCGGTATTACCCCTTCCGAACGGGTTACGGAAAGCGGTACGGTCGGTGGCCCGCTCGAAGGGGTTCGGGGTGTGCGCCGAACGCGGGTTTTCGCCGGTCGCCGTATCGGGACACGTCGGCAACACTCGGCGGTATTCGGCTCCCTTTTTGAAAGCATTAAAGAAGTTTAAAAAAATGTGGGCGCACCGCGTCCCTGCCTATGCCCGGCGGGTGTTCTGCCGAGCGGCAGCTTCCGGCGAATCGCATGCCGGGTAGATACGATGCATCTAAGGGGGTGCACGGGGTGCATCGTTACAACCTACTTTGTTGTCTTGACGTATTTGATTGGAACAATTATAACATAAAATTTTTTACGAAGAGTCTGTAATGTACAATTTAAAAATTTTTCAAAGCAACACTTCATATCGTTAATAATGATCTCTTCCATTTTACAAAGAGAACTACAGCGCCATGTTTTTCTAAGTTTATGTTTTGATTCTACTAAAAGTAAAATATTAATTGCTTTACTTTCAGAATCCATTATAATAGATTTAGAAATATTATATACATGATAGATAGTTTCTACAAAATATAATTCCGAAGAAGCGGTATGTTTATCTTGTCCGCAAAACGTATTTACGTAATCTCTACTAAATTTTGATGAAGAACATTTTGTTGCATGTGTCAGACAAACTTCAATTTTTTGTTTACATTTATTAAATATTTTTCTCATTTGTAGAATATAATTTTTTCTTATATAAAAGCACCATTTTGTTATACGTTCAGCCTCCAATCTATTTTCAGACAATGACGACATTCTAAGAAGCTTTGATATGTTTCTAATACACTTTTCTTTATTATACTTTATATTCTGCTTATTTTTATATAATAGTATATTGTTTTTATGTAATCCATAATATTCTTTTTTCAATTTCTTTATATCATTTTTATGTCTTTCATAATATTCCTTTCTCGATTTCTTAATATCATTTCTCTGTTTTTTATAATATTTATTGTTCGATTTTTTTATATCATTTTTGTATTTTTTATAATATTCTTTCTTTGATTTCTTTATATCATTTTTGTATTTTTCATAATATACCTTATTGAATTTTTTAATATTATTTTTATGTTTTTCATTATATAAATTTTTTAAATTAAGAAATTGTTTCTATGTAATTCATATTTTTTATTAAAAATGTTTTTTTTTAGTTACGCATCTTTTTTTTTAGTTACGCATTAGTTACGCATTTAGTTATAACATCATTCTTATCTGAATAAATGTCACAGTTCTTCCTTGCTTGTTTTTTATTTCTATTTCTATCCTATTAACTATTCATTTTTCTTTTTATACCATGTTGATCTCTAGTTAAATCTTTAGTAATTGCAATATTATTAGTATCCACACTATTCTCACTGAATGTATGATTAATTTGTTCTAAATTTATTCCTATAACTTGAGGGAAATGTTCTATTCTATTTGATTGAAACATTTCTGCTAAATGTTGACGCATTAAATTATGGTCATATATAATTTTATTTGGTTGGAGATCAAATAAAAGAGATACTGCAAAGGCTATTGCAAAAACCCCGCAATCATTACCATTAGGTTGTGATTGGACCGTTGGAAACTGTACTGGTTGCTTATCAAAGGAGTAAAATGGATATAATTTTGTGTTTTGATGTCATCGATAAAGAGGCTTGTTGGTCGTGCTAATTTCGTAACTGTTGGAGCATCCTCATCTGCGTTGGGATATTCACGATATTCGATGTATTTCACATTTGGCGTCACGCCTTCCATTGGCGTTTTTAACATTGTTGCACGACAGTTTTGACAATTATTTCTTTCGATACACATATCCTGCAAAAAATATTATCGCATTTTCATCATAATTATTGAGTATACTTACATTTTCTGTGTCTATATCATATTCTTCAAGAATGTCTGCATGTTTATTAAATAAATTTGTTATCGAGGCAACATCATCATCATCATCATCAATATCATCATCAATAATAGCAACATTATTTTTATTCATACGATTTTCAACCGTCTTAATAAGCTGATTTGGTTTATTAATGAGAGCCTCACTTTCATGACATTGCACATTTCCTTTATCACTTGTTTCAATGTAATCTGTGGAAATTATATGCCTGAATGATAATCGAACCATTCTTGCTGTTGAATTAGGATTAAATTTTCCACGTTGCTGAATTTTTGAAAACAAATGTTCTACCGCATCTTGGTTGCATAAACATGTTGCAAGTTCAAATCCTTCATTTTTACTTGCAAGTTCCTTATACAGAGAAAGAATTGCTTGTGTCGTAATGGCAAAACGTTTGAAGCAAGGAACTTGACTTATTTTATTCGGAAACTTGGACCATCCTAGGGATCGTTGCATAAAGTTTGATAAAAATCTTCAATGTCAGGACTTTTTCTTGACAATGGCCGTTTTCCACCAAATGTGTAACATTAAAACTATATGAATTACAAGCATCAATTACGTTGTTCATATGCTCTGCAAAATCAGCTGTTGCTTTCCAAATACTTGAATCTAATTCTTTATCATCACCAGCTATTTTAATTGCAGCTGCGAATGTATAATTGAAATGCTAAATAATTGAAATGCTCTTTTCACATTCATAGCTTCAAAATAATTCGGACGAATGTGTGCTTATGGTGTAATATGGGATAATAAATTTGAGCCTCCTTTTGTCGCATTATCGCACCAGATTTTTGCACCAGGTCTTTACAAAATCAGAATATGATGCGATTATTTCTCCTTTGCAATATATCTTGTCATGCGTTCTAAGGAAACTCGCTAGTTTTTTTACTAAATGCGGAAAATCATATGAAGCATGATATCTTTTATTATTGTGCATGAAATACGGTTCTTGGACATCAACGCCTAGTTGACTATAAGTGGCTTCATTATTTGTATCTTGATCACATGTTACTAGTTTCATGTCAGCACCTGTTTCAATCAATTTATCCAGACACATGACTAAGTAAACTATTTCATGTGATCTCATACATTTGCCTTCTAAAAAATATGTCAATGGTTGTTGCCATGGATGATGTGCATTCAGACTGTAACGTTCCGTTTTCCGGAGATTCGATTGCGGATAAACTCGTCGGATTCGGGGTAATGAATGGTGAGCGAATGTGTGATGTAAAAGAAAAGAAAGTATTTATTCGAATTAAGGCGTGTATACAAGTCGTGTGTGTATCTCGCTGCGATTATAACTGCGAGCGTGTTCGAGTGTATAAATTGTTTGATTACGCGTGCAGAATGCAAGTCAGAATGCGCCGATATAATCGTGGCGCGTATGTTCGATAATTCGCTGGTATAATACGCGTGTATAAAACGTTGTTTTGACGCGTGCGGATATGCGCTCGGTATCGGTCGAAGACCTCATGTTGTTGTGACGGTGTTTTTGTCGCGTTTCTTGCACGGGGAATCCCGTCGTTCCGGGAATCCCGTGTTCGAAGAAAAAGCCGGTGGATTCCGAGAAACAACAAGTTCTTTCCGCGAAATAATATGCGGTCTCCGCGAATTAAAATATCGCGCGAATAAGTTGGAATCGCGTGTGAGAACAGCTGGCCTCGAGAACTCTCGATCGGGGCGGCTCTGAACTCTACCTTCCGTGGGTTTTGCCAGCCGGGATGTGGAGGAGCGGATGAAGGCAGTACCCCGCGCGATAACGAGAACTCTCGGCTTAGGCTGAGCACGCTCAACCTAATTGATCGGGGCGGTAGTGCCGGTTTTCAGGTATCTGGTAAATTCTCTTGAGCGTACAGCTTAGAGCGGAACAGGAGAATGTGTCTATTAGCCGAAACACGGCCTTTTTATACCGGCTAATTACCCGGTCGGCGCGCGGCGGTTTACCCCTTCCGAACGGGTTAATTGCGGTACGGTACGGTCGGGCCCGTTCGGAGGGATTCGGATTTTGCGCCGAGCGCGGGTTTTCGCCGGTCGGTCGGTCGGGCCGCGTCGGCTTCGCTCGGCAATTCTCGGCCGTTTTGGATTTACAACGGCCCCGGTTTTTAATAAGTATTAAAAATGTGGGCGCACCGCACCCTGCCTCTGCCCGGCGGGTGTTCTACCGGGCGGCAGCTTCCGGCGATGTTGTTGCCGGGAATTCGGAACGGTGCAATCGGAGTGCACCGTTACATCACCCCCCATGTTAAATATGCCCGAATCGGGCATCCGCTTCGGTCGGTCGGTCGGTTGGGCGGGTGGATGCCTGGTCGTCGGCTCTGTTTACAAAACAAACGGTTCTCATCCATTGTTTATTAGGCCGCGCGTGGTGGAATGCGGCGACAATAGCGCACCCTGCCATCGCGGGTGAATCTGATAATCCACCGTCCGGCAGGCGTTCGCGCCTTGTATCGGTGCGATACATAAACTGCGAAATGAGGGACCTCCACGGTGATCCCTGGCTCGACTTCCACGAGGATCGGTGGTGGCGGCAGCGGACCCATTGGTCGTAGGATGGTCGGCGGCCCGGCTGGCGCGTCCCCTCGGTTGACTGGCCGGGGTGGCCTTTCGTATGGCCGCTGGGCCCTTCGCTGCGGTGGTGGCGGTGGCGGTGTCAGGAGAGCTCCTGCTTCTGCCGGTTGACTCGGTCGGACCGCTGGATGGTGGTGCCGACTCGAGGTGGCCGCGGCGGTGGTGGTGCGGCAATGCGGGCGGCGCGGGTTCCTCGGTCCGCGTCGCAAGATTGCTCGCCTCGTACTCCTGCAGTAGAGCGGTTATCTCGTCCAGGATTTCTCGGTTCTGCTCCATCTTCTACGAAGTCTGGCTCAGTTGTGAGCGTTATCGAAAAACGAGGTATCAGGCTCGTGATCGATGTCCTCGCTGGGGGGAATAAGGTTGACATTGTTGTTGTTTGGTGAGCCGCTTTTAAATCCTGGATATGTACATGCCTTATCCGTTTTCCCCTCTTGCTCTTGAGATCTACTATAACGGGTGAGACGATTTTTTGGATCTCGTATGGCCCGCTGAACTTGGGCGCCAATTTGGCGTTGTACGCTTCGCTTTTCTTAGAAAGAGGGTGGTCGCGCTTCCACACCCACTCCCCGACGTTCGGTTTCCAAGGCCGACGCCGGAGATCGTAATGGCGTTTCTGGCGCTGGAAAGCTTGCGCCATATGAAGCTTCACCACTTCGTACGCCTCGGTGAGCTTGTTTCGGATGACGTCAGGCGCGTCCGGTGCTGCTGTCTGCGGGTCGGTGTCTTCCGGGGCCTGTATTTCGCGCCCGTAATTGAGGAAAGCCGGCGTGTATCCGGTCGCGTCGTGGAGTGCCGTATTATAGGCGAATTGCAAGGCCGGTATGTGCTCGTCCCAGGCTCGATGATCTTTTTCGATGTACTGGGTGATCATTGTTTTGACGGTGCGGTTCGTTCTCTCGACCGGATTGCAATGCGGCGAATAAGCGGGTATCGTGATATGCCGGACATTCCACGTTCGCAGACGCTCCTCCAGCTGGGTGGATCTTAATTGTGTCCCGTTGTCCGATAGCACGGACTCGGGTCGGCGTGGCGCAGGAGAATGCGCTCGGTCAGTGCCTTGGTGACGGCGGCGGCGGTAGCTCGGCGCAACGGCACAAGCTCTACCTATTTTGTGAACCGGTCTTGGAGGACGAACAGCCACGTATGTCCCTGGTGCGAACGTGGCAGTGGGCCGACGAGGTCCAGCGTCACTTGTTCCCAGGGTCGGCCGACGTACGTAGAGTGCAGTGCCCCGGCCGGTCGTTGCTGAGCGACCTTGTGGGCCTGGCAGTTCTGGCAGGCTCGTACGTAACCGGCAATTTCGCGCAACATCCCCGGCCAGTAGTACCTCTTGGCGATCCGGGCGATGGTTTTCGCGATGCCCAGGTGCCCGGCGGTGGGGGCGTCGTGGTATTCCTGCAATATCTTCCTCCGGTCCTCCTTGGGTATGCAGCGTTTCCACTGCTCGTCCGGGTGGCTGTCCTTGAAGTCCAGGCTATGGTATATGAGGCGGTGCAGCTGTCCATCCTGGATGCGGTAATCGGGATACGCGGCGGGGTCATTCTGGACCCCTTCCCGCGTGCGGCGGTACCAGGAGCATTCCTGGCGTCTGGCAGCGCAGGTAGCCGGGTGACGCGACAGTGCGTCTGCGACCCGGTTTAATACCCCGCGACGGTATCGTACGTCGAAATCGTACTGCTGGAGCTCGAACACCCAGCGTCCGAGGCGTCCGGTTGGCGCCTCCATCTTTTGAAGCCATCGTAGGGCCTGATGGTCGGTTACGACGGTAAACGAGTAACCCTCGAGGTAACTCTTCATGCGGCGGATGCCCCAGACGATGGCTAGGCATTCGAGCTCCGTCGCACTGTAATTCCGTTCGGCTGAATTCAAAGTGCGACTCGCGTAGGCGATCACGCGCTCGCCTTCTTCAAACTGTTGCGTTAAGACGGCTCCGAGCCCGGTCGTGCTAGCGTCGGTCTGCAGAGAGAAACGGCGGTTGAAATCGGGGCAGGTCAGAACCGGTGCGGAAATCAGCGCTTGTTTTAACCGATCGAACGCGATGGATTCCTCCAGGCCCCACCTCCAACGGGCGTGCTTCTTAGTTAACTGGGTGAGCGGCGCGGCGATCGTAGAAAAATTCGGGATAAACCGTCTGTACCACGACGCCATCCCCACGAACTGACGGATCTGTTTCACGGTCTGCGGTTCTGGCCAACCGGCCACGGCGCGAATTTTCTCAGGATCGGTGCGAATTCCCTCGCGGTCGATGACGTGCCCGAGGTATATAAGGCGGTCTACACAAAACCGACACTTCTCCGGGTTCAGGCGGAGGCGCGCGTCACGTAGACGGCGGAAAGTCTCCCTGAGCAGCTCGAGATGTTTTTCAAATGTTCGGCTAATTACGATGATGTCGTCCAAGTAGACGAAAACGTGCGGTTCTAACTCGGGCCCGAGAACCGAGTCTAACAGTCGTTGAAAAGTGGCGGGCGCGGAGTGTAGTCCGAATGGCATCACCGTGAACTGGTAGAGCCCTTTACCCGGTATGGTGAAAGCGGTAACGGGTCGACTTCCCGGGATCAGCGGCACCTGCCAATAACCGTCCTTTAAATCCAGGGTGGACAGATACCGGGCCCCCCTCAACTTGTCTAGAGTCGCGGTAATTTGCGGCAGCGGGTAAGCGTCCTTATGGGTCACCTCGTTAACCCGTCGGAAATCGATGCAAAACCGCTGCCGGCCGTCTTTCTTTTTTACGACGACGATGGGCGAACTCCACGGGCTATGTGAGGGTTCGATAACCCCTCGGGCCAGCATCTCGTCTACCTCGTTCTCGATTATCGCCTGCATCGCCGGATTGCGGGGCCGATACCGTTGTTTGATAGGAGTATCGTCTCTCAATCGGATAGAATGCTGTGCCCGGTCCGTAGGCCCTTTCACCTCCCCGAATTTTCCGAGCTCGTTGTGCAAAAATTCTCGTAGGCGCTCGCTTTCGGCGGGGGTCTTCCCGGCCAAACCCCCGGTGGTGCAACATCGCCCTCGTGCTTGAATCACGTGCCGAGGGGGGGCCGGCGTGCCCAGACGTAACTTGGCCTGGAGGTCTACTCCGATGAAAACTTCATCGGAGAGACGCGGCATAATTGCGAACGTGTGTGTGGTCTTTCGTCCCGACACCTTGACTGGCAAGGTGATTGCCCCCGCGGTGGTGGCTTCCTGGTCATCGGCCAGCTGGATCTGGCTCTCTTCGGAGGTGACCTGAAACCCCGTTGTTGGAGGGTCTCGGCGATTTCGTCGTTGATGAGCGACGTTTCGGATCCGGTATCGATCAGGGCGTCGCACGTCAGGTTCCTGATCGTAACCCGTATATGCGGTCGCGGCGTGAAACTTATGCGGGGCTGGGAGTGGCGTCGACCTGTGTTCCTCCCGCCCCGTTGCCTTTTCCCGCCGGTGGATGGCATTGCGAAGTGAGCACCCCGTCCCGTCCGCACTGGGAACAGAATTTCTTCGCTGGCCGCTTGCACTGGCGGCGGGTATGCCCACGTTGTTTGCACCGCCAGCAGCACTCGGTTTTGCTATACGCGGCGGCCACCACGGGCTTTACTTCGGCCTTTTCCCTCTTCGCGGCCTCCTGCCGTTCTTTCACCAAATCCTCATGCTCGCGGGCTCGCGCCTGTAGCTCGGCGATGCTACCGAAATCCGCGCTCCGGATATAAAATTTATACTCTGGGTGCATGTGGCTGTACAAGTATTCGAGCTGCTCAAACGGAGAGAAACCGCCCAAACGGCGCATCAGCGTCATCATCACCGTGGAGTACTGTGCGAACGTCTCGTGGGCCCCCTGGTGCTTATTCTCAATTTCGCGACGCAAGGAAGCTACGTAACGATGGGGCAGGAACTGCAGTCGGAACGCGGCCTCAAAGTCCTGCCACGTGAGCCAGCTGCCTCGATGGTTACGATACCATAAAAGGGCATCCCCCCGTAGCAACTCCGATAAACCGCGCAGAATTTGCTCCGCTGTGATCTGATAGTTATCGCGGAGCTCGGCCAGGGTTCTAAGAACGCGGCGGGGTCACGGCCGTCGAAGTGACAACCGCTCTTCCGCAGCTGGTTGATTACCCGATTATCGGGCAAGGCCGGCGCTGCCCCGTCGACAGGCGCGTCGCGGACGATAGGAGGCGGGGCCGATACGATGACCTGGGGGTATGCAAAAGAAGGTGCCCCATGGTCATGAGGATCGGTCGTAAAATCATCCGGATTCGCGTCCGCGTACTCCCGCATGCGTCGGCGAATTTCATCGAGAGTGCCCGTGCTCTCTATGCCGTAACCTGCGGCTAGCACGGCCAGTTGCTCCTTCGGGAGCGCATACAACCACGACTTCATACTGAAATATTCGTACAACTCGCTTTTACACCTGTCGAATGCTCACGCAAACGGTCCCTGTTCGGGCGCCAATGTAACGTTCCGTTTTCCGGAGATTCGATTGCGGATAAACTCGTCGGATTCGGGGTAATGAATGGTGAGCGAATGTGTGATGTAAAAGAAAAGAAAGTATTTTATTCGAATTAAGCGTGTATACAAGTCGTGTGTGTATCTCGCTGCGATTATAACTGCGAGCGTGTTCGAGTGTATAAATTGTTTGATTACGCGTGCAGAATGCAAGTCAGAATGCGCCGATATAATCGTAGCGCGTATGTTCGATAATTCGCTGGTATAATACGCGTGTATAAAACGTTGTTTTGACGCGTGCGGATATGCGCTCGGTATCGGTCGAAGACCTCGTGTTGTTGTGACGGTGTTTTTGTCGCGTTTCTTGCACGGGGAATCCCGTCGTTCCGGGAATCCCGTGTTCGAAGAAAAAGCCAGTGGATTCCGAGAAACAACAAGTTCTTTCCGCGAAATAATATGCGGTCTCCGCGAATTAAAATATCGCGCGAATAAGTTGGAATCGCGTGTGAGAACAGCTGGCCTCGAGAACTCTCGATCGGGGCGGCTCTGAACTCCACCTTCCGTGGGTTTTGCCAGCCGGGATGTGGAGGAGCGGATGGAGGCAGTACCCCGCGCGATAACGAGAACTCTCGGCTTAGGCTGAGCACGCTCAACCTAATTGATCGGGGCGGTAGTGCCGGTTTTCAGGTATCTGGTAAATTCTCTTGAGCGTACAGCTTAGAGCGGAACAGGAGAATGTGTCTATTAGCCGAAACACGGCCTTTTTATACCGGCTAATTACCCGCGTCGGCGCGCGGCGGTTCTACCCCTTCCGAACGGGTTAATTGCGGTACGGTACGGTCGGGCCTGTTCGGAGGGATTCGGATTTTGCGCCGAGCGCGGGTTTTCGCCGGTCGGTCGGTCGGGCCGCGTCGCTTCGCTCGGCAATTCTCGGCCGTTTTGGATTTACAACGGCCCCGGTTTTAATAAGTATTAAAAATGTGGGCGCACCGCGCCCCTGCCTCTGCCCGGCGGGTGTTCTACCGGGCGGCAGCTTCCGGCGATGTTGTTGCCGGGAATTCGGAACGGTGCAATCGGAGTGCACCGTTACAAGACTATCAAGGCAAAAGACACATTTGTTCTTTCTGCTTTTCTGCCCGAAGATCCTAAATCAACAAGACCTTCTATCTGCTCCAGTTTCGAGGAATATTCTTCATAGCTTTTTATAGACATCTCATCCCATTTTAAAGCATACACTCTTTGTTCTTCAAGGATTTGTGCAATTTTTTCTTTTAATTTTTTAATTATAATATCACAAATCCTGGTTTTATACTGTATTCTTCTATCCATCTCTTCTAATTGTTCTTTGTCCAGGAAAATTACAAACCTGCTTTCTTTAAACGGCAAAATGCTGAGGTAAATAATAATATAATTGTTTGAAAGCATTTTCTCTTCTTCAGTATATCGTGTACGTGGCATATGCAGTTGTAAATTATCATTGTTTGCCACAGGATTATTCTTGTTCATTTATTAAATTCGTAGCATTTTTTCTGTTTTTCTTGTTCTGAATTTTTTATTAATTTGTTGCCATACATCGCAACTATATTTTAAGCGTTTTATTTTTTGACGTAAATTGAAATTTTCTATTCTCATGCTCTTTTTATATTTTGGGTGTTCTTTTTATTATTATATATTTTAATTTACTATTATCTTTGCTTTTAAACGTTTTAATGTTATAGGTGGCCAGATGCATCCATTCCATTACGTCTTCCTCCTCTGCAGACATTTCAAAATTTAAAATTGCAGGTCTGTATGTTCGCAGAGTACACTCTTGAGGTACTTGTTCTTCTATCTTATTTCCATTATTAGGAGAAAGTACTATTGTATATGTCTTTCTTTCACTTCAATATTTGTTC
>NW_020229271.1:195327-269299 GCF_003227725.1 Camponotus floridanus | reverse complement strand
TATCTGTTTAAGTTCCGATTTTTAACTTCTTTTTTTTCTCTTTAAACTAGTAATGGCTAAATTTCACTTTAAATTTCATTTTGTTTAAGATAGAAATCTAATACAATGATAGAATTGCAGCATGTTTTATTTTAATTAAATCTGAATTTCTAAAATTTTCTTTGATTCTTCATACGTAAAATAAAATTTTACTTTATTAAATAATAATGCAATAATAATGAAATCTATAATAGTAAATATGTAATGATAAAACTTAATTAAATCAATAATTTTGACGTATAATATATAGTAACATATCGGATGGCAATTAATAAATGATTTAGTAGTACAAAAGTGTAGTTGGCCCAGAAGTGCTAAAAATGCATATATATTTTTTGCAGAAAATATAAATAAATTTTACAAAAAGATGTAAAATCCTTCCAAAAAAACCTTACAAAGGTAAACAAAATATGCCAAGTACATAAAAAATATTCCATCTTGTATGCAACAAAACGTTTAATAAAAAAATACCCTTATAATAAATAATTTATAAAAATTTTCCCTCAAAAAATATATATAATTTTCTAAAAAAAATCAAAACTAAATATGAAATCAATGATTAATTAGCCAAGTACATTGAAGCAATAGTAGTGATACTAGGAGAGTTCTAACCCAGGTCCTCTCAGGGGGGGTGAGGCGCGAGGGGAACCGCGGTGCGGGGGGAGTGACGTCACGCGCGGGGAAGGAGGAACCGCGGCGCGCGGTGGGTGACGTCACCCGCGGGGAAGGGGGATCCAAGGCGCGAGCGATGGACGAGGGGGTCCGCGAGGTGAAGGGTGATCCGCGGCGCGGCCGACAGACGAGGGGACCGCGAGGTGAAGGAGGATCCGCGGCGCGAGCGATGGGTGAGGAGGTCCGCGCAGTGAAGGGGGATCCGCGGCGCGACCGATGGGCGAGGGGATCCGCGCGGTGAAGGGGGATTAGCGGAAAGAAAACGGCGTGTGAGAAGGACAGCGCAACGTATGAGAAAAGGACAGTGCAAAGTGTGAAGAGGACAGTGCTACGAGTGCAACAAGGATGGCGTTAACGTGGGACAAGGACGACGTATAGGTGGGAGAAGGACGACGCAAAGGTAAGTGAACAACGAGTATTCTAAGCGAAAGAGAAAGAACGATAATATCGAGAATAACAACGCGTGCGAGAAAGAACAACGCGAGTGAGAGAGAACGCATATGAAAGAGAGAACGATAGCGCTAAGACGACATGTACAAGAGAGAGAACGATAATATCGTGAAGACTTACAACTAGCGCGTGCGAGAGAGACGATAAGCGCGAAGACGACGCGTGCAAGAGAGAACGATAATATCGCGAGACTTACAACTAACGAGTATGATAGAGATAGCGATACTTAAAACTAGCGCGAAAGAGACGCAAGAGAGATGCAAGGATGGGACGCATGGAGAGGTGCGTAAATAATTATATTTTTTTATGCATATAAAATATATAAAATTTATTAAAATGTGTATTTACAATTGTGTGTGTGTGTGTGTATGTGTGTGTGTGTGTGTGTGTATGTGCTTAAATTATAATTAATAAATAAAATATATATAAAATATAATATAAAATATAAATATAATATATATAAAATATAATAATAATAATAATTATGTGGGTGCGGGGAGGGGCAGGGGAGCCGGGTGAGGGGGCCGCTCCTGTAACAGAAAAAAAGATGCGCGTTAATATAAAACTATAATTACAATATTTATAAAATAACTTACATCTGTGCTCCCCATCTGTACACAATTGGGTGCCCGAATCTCCCTGGCACCCCAAATCTCCTCCTCCATGTAGGCTCTTTCCCGAAGAGCCGACCAGGTCGAAAACGTCCTCCTCATCTGGAGACTCTCCGGGGCGTCGCCCCACATGAGAAGAGATCGTTTCTCCTCCACGCCGCTCCGCCCGCACCCATTGCCGGTGTTCTATATTTATAAAGCCGGGTATCCGGACTTCAGATAGGGACTAGAAAATAAAAAAATATAAGTATTATAATATAATTGTACAATAGATGTACAATTTTATATAAATTATTCGCAAAATCAATACTTACCTCCCAATGGAAGGCCAGCTTAACCAGCAGGACACAAAGCAAGTTAGAGAAGGCCTGCTTCCATCCGGTACAGTTTTCCATGATATATTCCATTTTAACTTTTTTAACTTTCACACTTTACTCGTACAGTCTCTGAAACTTTATGAAGCGGTAACGAGGTCTCGGCACGAGGTTTTATAGTAGAGATGCTGCATTATCACCATGTCAAAAATGCGTCGTAAGACAAAAGTACGCGCGGTCCCACGCAACTCAGCGCGGTATAATATAATATAATATTATCATATCGCGACTTTGCGAACAGATAAACGGTGGACGTATCATTATCGCTTTACCAAAAACGCGTCGTAAGACAAAAGTATGCATGTTCCCATGCAAATTAACACGATATAATGTGTCAACCCCGATCAAATGGTAATTGAACGGAAACGAACGCCCATCGAACGCTCGTCAAACAGTCATTGAACGGTCTTTGAACGGAAATGAACGGTAATTGAACGCTTTTCAAACGGAAATGAACGACCATCGAACGGTAATTGAACGCTCTTCGAACGCTCGTCGAACGATAATTGAACGCTCTTCGAACGCTCGTCAAACGGTCATTGAACGGTCTTTGAACGGAAATGAACGGTAATTGAACGCTTTTCGAACGGAAATGAACGACCGTCGAACGGTAATTGAACGCTCTTCAAACGCTCTTCGAACGCTCGTCGAACGCTCTTCGAACGCTCGTCAAACGGTCATCTAACGGTAATTGAACGCTTTTCGAACGGAAATGAACGACCGTCGAACGGTAATTGAACGGAAATGAACGGTAATTGAACGCTTTTCGAACGGAAATGAACGACCGTCGAACGGTAATTGAACGCTCTTCGAACGCTCTTCGAACGCTCGTCGAACGGTCATCGAACGGTAATTGAACGGTCATCGAACGGTCGTTGAACGGAAATGAACGGTAATTGAACGCTTTTCGAACGGAAATGAACGCTCTTCGAACGGAATTGAACGCTCTTCGAACGGAAATGAACGGTCATCGAACGGTAATTGAACGGTCATCGAACGGAAATGAACGCTCATCGAACGCTCGCCAAACGGTCATCGAACGCTCGTCAAACGGTCATTGAATGGTCTTCGAACGGAAATGAACGGTAATTGAACGCTTTTCGAACGGAAATGAACGCTCTTCGAACGGAAATGAACGCTCATCGAACGGAAACGAACGGAAACGAACGGTAATTGAATGCTCATCGAACGGAAATGAACGGTAATTGAGCGGCCATTAAACGGAAACGAACGGTAATTGAACGCAAAACTATATTCACTTATCAAACAAATATTTCAATGTATTACAATGTATCACAATGTAGTATCGAAATAATATATGTGGCAGCTGTGTCACGTATGGAAACACGATACTGCGCACACGCATAGATAGGGATGAGGAAAAAAAGGAGAGAATAAGAAAGACGATAAAAATATATCACATCATCAATTTATTATAAGTATGGATCGAAGAATCATGATGTTTCAACCACCAATTATAAATTTTAACATATTTTGTACGCGCAATTTTTTACATGATTTTCACAACGCATAGTATTTCTTAACATCTAACTTATTTTAAAGAAGTACATCCTCGTAGTCTGCATCAAAGTTTCGATAATCACATCGTTTCTCGCATCATCGTCAAGTATATCAGCCAACCATTGCCGTTTTTCATGGCCTTTAACGTACACGAGAGGTGACACATCATCCTCCTCCGTTTGCACCCATCACCGTCGTCGTGATTAAACGTCTTCGAATTCCAATATGAAACGTGTCCATCATTCCACGATAATCCATGATGGTTTTTAATCAGCCATAAAACCTGGCATCTCTCAGATTTTGTGAGCATGTACCATGGTACCGGGCATGTAAAAATGTAATGAGAAAGTATGGATCCATTTCTGCAAACCTCAGCTTTCCTTCACGACAAAATTTTTCCCAACGATAAATCCTTGCAAATCCACAAACGTATATATATATATATATATATACAGGGTCTACCAAAAGTGTGGAAACCCCTAAATATCTCGGAAAATATACGTTTTACAGAAAAGTGTTTCCAACAAAAGTTGTAGGGTTTAAGAAGATCTATATACTGATTCTATCAGTTTGACCTTGGATGGCGTCGTCAAGGTCAGGTCAAGGTCACATTGACTTTTTTAAATGACACCCCCTACATTTGATTGCATATTCTTATAGCTTAATTCAAGAGCTTTCCAAAACACTATAATAATGTTCATTTTTATTAAGTACTTTGCGAGTTATGAGGGTTGAATGATAGAGTAGCGCCGGTATTAACATTATCCAAGGTGTACTATATGGAGGTTACTCGCTCGGATTTGCATCTGTTGTGTGTGTGATCCAGCTAACTAAGGCAAGATCGGTCGTGGATCCAGTCAGCAAAAGCAAAGACCCAACCAAATTACAATCGAGCATTTAAAGACCTGGAAAGCAATCGACATAGTAAACAGTAAATAAATTTGTGGATGCTCATTTATCATAATAATTGTTCGAAATGTGTGCGTGTGCGTGCGTGCGGTGCGTGTATACAGAGATCAGGTTAGGTTGCACCAAACGATTGCAAATGTGTTTCAATGTGTTAAAGTAAATGCTGAAAGTGGCTGCCATTTACTTCCTGACAATATGCTAATCTTTGGTAGAATGTAGAAATGACTTTACGATTCGTTTCAAAAGGTATCAAAGCCATTTCATCCCTTATTCGCTGTATCAATTCGTGAATGGTTTTAGGTTTTGTTCTGTAAACCTTACTCTTCAGATATCCCCATAGATAATAATCAAGAGGAGTTAGATCTGGTGACCGAGGTGGCCAATCCTCTCCTCCCTCATTTCCGTTCCTTCTTCCTATCCACCGTAGCGGAAAAGTCTCATTTAAAATACGACGTGGTCCTGCACCAAAATGAGCAGGAGCTCCATCATGCTGAAACCATATTTCTTGGAAATTATTTGGAAAAGTATTCTGTATGGCTGGAATTATTTGATCAACAAGTAATCTCTCATACCTTTGAGCGTTCAAATATTCTTCAAAAAAAAACGGCCCTATTAAATAGCCATCTATTATTCCGCACCATACATTTATTTTTTGTGGATGTTGTGTGTGAGTTTCCCGCACCCAATTCGGATTCTCATCTGACCAGAAACGAAAATTTTGATTATTAACTTCTCCCGTTAAGGTAAAAGTTGCCTCGTCTGTGAAAACAATTTGATAAGGGAAGATGGGCCGGACATCTATTAGTGCCATCATTCTTTCACAGAAATGTATACGACGCTCCTCATCTCCGTTTTGCAATTCTTGAACGTATTGCAATTTATATGGATGGAACTTGTTCTTCTTTAAAATTCTCCAAACCGACATGGGAGCAATATCGTGAGTTTGAGCGACTCTCTGAACACTAGAATTGGGATCTTCAATAAATGTCTGCAGAACATCAAGTTGTTTTTCTTCGTTGGTTGCAGACAATGGTCTTCCTGACTTAGAGCGATTTCTTACGCTACCAGTTTGTCTAAAACGTTCTATTGTTTTTAACACAGTGGACTTATTAATTCGACGGTTCGGATACGTGTCATTAAATAATCGAACGACATCAGAGAACGATCTTTCGTTATCACCCCATCCACGCATCATGAGGATAGTGATTCTTTCACGTTCCGACAAGTCGCCAGCCATTTTTAAAACGTTTAATTTTAATTAATCGTACGTTGTATTTGGACGATAACAATTAATTTCTGCTTGCTCAAAGCTGAAGTTAGAAGGTGCTCGTTCTTTGATAGCTTTATACATTCTTAGTTGAATTTTAAATGCGAGTTAGACTGCATGTAGTGCGTCACATAGCGGTAAATGAAGGAACTAACGAGACGTTTCATACACGTTTTATGGAGCAATTTTTTGGCAATTTGACTTCAGCGAAATATGAGGATATGTTGAGGAATCGATCTTGCCTTAGTTAGCTGGATCACACACACAACAGATGCAAATCCGAGCGAGTAACCTCCATGTAGTACACCTTGGATAATGTTAATACCGGCGCTACTCTATCATTCAACCCTCATAACTCGCAAAGTACTTAATAAAAATGAACATTATTATAGTGTTTTGGAAAGCTCTTGAATTAAGCTATAAGAATATGCAATCAAATGTAGGGGGTGTCATTTAAAAAAGTCAATGTGACCTTGACCTGACCTTGACGACGCCATCCAAGGTCAAACTGATAGAATCAGTATATAGATCTTCTTAAACCCTACAACTTTTGTTGGAAACACTTTTCTGTAAAACGTATATTTTCCGAGATATTTAGGGGTTTCCACACTTTTGGTAGACCCTGTATATATAAAATATGTAATGAATAAAGAATAAAATATAATCGTCATAAAAGTTTAATACAAGTTTGTTGCGTATCGTAATATATATTATTTTATAAGGCAGCATCAACATATATAGTACATCCTCCCAAAACTTCAAATATTTTTTCAATTTTACAATATGATGTTACTCTTTTCCTACTTTCATGCAACATCTAAACCTTATTCTTCCAAGTAATCTATTCATACAAGTTATGATTACGCAGAAAAAGATTATTTATGTACTGTGACCGTGAAATTTCTTATTTTTTTTTCTGAACGGGGAAGTTATTAAGAGGATCGATGGTGTTGATCCACGGCACACCTTCGGCATGATCACCCTCCGTCGACTCGGCGGTCGCATCAAAAAAAAAGAACAAGAATTTCTTGGGCGCCAGGCGCGAATATCCGCGCCGCGCGAAACGCTAATTAATCGCAAAGAAAATCGAAGGGCCGATCGTGACGGCCCGAAATCTCGGTAGCTCACGCAAACAGTGTCGGCAGAGGCGTGGAGTTCGCGGAGAGCGGGGGAGACGAGGTCGAGAAAAGTTGTAACACTGAGAGAAAACTAATAGTAATCATAAAAATTCGTAACATATATTTCGTCGAGAAAAGAAAATCGAATAAAATAAAAAATGTATTTAATCATATGGTTGCCATTTTGACATAATTTCACACGCACAACCAGTCGCAATTCGGTGAAATTTGTTTTATTTACGGCGTCTTATATTACGGCGGCGAGTCCCGTGAGCGAGACAAGGACAGCGCTATCGATGCGCACGGCCGCGATCAAGAGCGAGCGAGACAGAGCATGGATCACGCGGTCGATGCGTGTCTATTGTGAAAAGCCGGGAAAGACAAATAGATTATTAGCCGACGGGTTAATGAAGGCAATTAATCGCACTCGCGATACTGTTCTCGCCCGCCCGAGATCTACCCGATAGCAATCGATACTTCGCGAGCCCCGCGCGATGGAATGCGGCAGAGCGTACGGCGTAATACAACGACGTTACGTTAATACGACGAGTTTCGGTCGAAACATAAAAATTTTCCGACAAACTACGACAGCCGAAACGCACAGATTATGCTAATAACGACGAAATAAGCTCAGAACGACGATAGATCTCACGAAAACGCGGACAATTTACAATATACGACAACGCGAAATATGACACGGTGACTGGAGGCGTTCCCCGGGGAAGCAGCGGTCCTGCAACAAAAGCTCGGACGAATCGCTCGGCCCCTCTATTATTCGCGTGTTTCCCAAAATCGCGAAAGAACGGAGACGTTAATGGCGTATGGACCACGTGCGACAAACGCAAATAATCGATATTATCTGATACGTAAAATCGAGGGCCCGACACAATTCACCCGAGCGGCAGCGAAATTGTTGTCCTTACAGAAAGATCGTTCGTCTCACCAGAATGGTCCTCGAAGATCGTCAACAGAAAAAGCTCTCGGTATTCTCAACGGGATCTGCGTCCTTTTGCGTCGCTAGTCCGCCGATCAGTGAGGTGCGTGAGGTCCGCGGGAGACACGTCAGCGATCGTTTCCCTCGATTTTCTTCGCCGAATCTAATTGGCGCAGGGCCGTGTCGCGCCCTTCACGGGCCGATTCTTATCATGGCCGTAATTCTGCTGTATGGGTCCCGGAAATTCTCGGCCGCAAAGAGAAATACTCTCGGCAGCAAACGCCCCTTGCCCCGCCTGACTTCCTCGGGATTCGGGAAATCCTATGGTGATCTCCACAGGGTGACTCCCGTTATACTCCCGGCCCCGAGTGTAGAGCCGGTTCCGGTCGGGGTCCTCGCGACGCCGCTCCGAATTGAGGTCTCCCACGGGGATGTTGCCATGTGGAGTGCGCATCCTCTCTAAGTTTCTTTGGGCCTCCTCTTCCGAGCTGCGGTAATTAAAAGAAATAAATCGGGGGGGCCGGCATGTGTTCGCAGCAGCGAACAAATTTGAATTAAGATGAATTAACAAAATTGATTCACCTGATGTGCTCCATTCTAGTCGGCGGAACCCCCGTCCTCACTGCATCTCCTCACATCCTGTCCGCTGTCCTCCTCCCG
Source organism: Camponotus floridanus (assembly GCF_003227725.1). Classification (NCBI taxonomy): domain Eukaryota; kingdom Metazoa; phylum Arthropoda; class Insecta; order Hymenoptera; family Formicidae; genus Camponotus; species Camponotus floridanus. The sequence continues at coordinate 260,744 of NW_020229271.1, read as the reverse complement.
ACGACCGGTTGAGACGAAACGATACCAAATCCGCTGAAAAGGCCAACACGAAACGCAAACGCAAAACGAGCGCGCAAAGGCGCGTACACAAAAAGAAAACGCATGAGAGAGAAATCGCAAAAGAGGACCGCTCCTTCGTCATAGCGGAAGGACGCAGGTCCCGAATAAGGCTCTCTCGGTCGGGCACTTGCCCCTGTAACGAACCACGCACAGGCGTCACGTCACAACTCCCCCTTCTCCGGGGAGGACCGAGGAGGTCTTGGCTGTGACGAACGTCGACAGCCACCAACTTCGCCTAAGTACTCTACCTTATACTCTGGGTCAGCCTTCCAGACGACAAGCCGCGTATGCGGCATCCAGGGTTGCTCCTCTCTCGGGTCGGCCTTGGCCAGTCACTGCTCATGATACAACGACGAATAACGGAACGCAATTACGTACACTAAATGATAGTCGGCGCACGCTCGCAAAGTAACTCGCAGAGGAAAGGGGTGAGAAGGTCGGGTACACTAACTCCGAAGTAAATTACAAAGATAATTTATTTAAAAAAAGAAAAACCGACGCCTCTCGCTCCAAGGTCCTCCGCGGCAGCAAGTGCGGGGTCCTCGACCCGACGGGTCTCTCGGCCGGGGCTGATCGGTCGCAGTCCGGGTTTCTCCTCACTCTGCGCGGTTAAATCGGCCGACGTGGTGGCTGCTCTCCGACCTGTACGGACCCAGGTCGCGCCAATCCTCCCCGCAGCGAGGGCAGACCCTCATAGTTACTCCGGACCGCCCGCACCTATAACAGAAGGAGCGGGATGGGGACATCCCGAGTAGCGGTGGCCGACCGCCTGGCAATTCCAGCAGCGGTCGGCCCCGTGGGCGGTCCCGTGGCGCTCCTCTGTTTGGGAGGCCCACTCGTTGCCGGGATCGCCTCCACCGCAACTTCGCGGGAGGACGTCGGGCTCGTCTGCGTCCCCCTACCCCGCCGGTAGCGGCTCCCCAACAGTCGCTGGACCTCCTCCAGGTTGGTCCTGGTCACTACCTTCGCACAGTGTTGTGAGATGGGCCGGGTTTTTTCGCGCATGCGCGGCTATGTTGACTGTTAGGTTAGTAGTTACAGGTACGTATCTAGTATCTGCAGAAGGTTAGTGCGACGTGAATGCTGAAAGTTTTGGCGGGCTTAACGTGCAATAGAGGAAAAGAGAGATTGGATAGTTGTTGGTGAGTAAATATTAAAATGGATTATAATAATAATAGTAGTAATAGTAGTAGTAGTAGTAGTATTGGAAAAGGAGTTGTTAAAAAACGTAGAATTAGAAATTTTCAACATTCTTGGCTAGATGAAGATATTTTTAAAGGATGGTTAACTCCTCATCCTGTAGAGAATAGAGCGCTTTGTACTGCATGCAATAAGGTCATTAGATGTTGCAAAACAGATTTAGTGAAACACTCACAGACGGCCAAACATATTAAAATGTCAACTCATCGAATTTTAAAGCTACCGTTAGTGTTAATAGTGATTTATCGCATAAAGATAAAGTTAAACGCGCCGAAATTAAATTATCTGTTTTTTTGCGGAACACAATGTAGCTTTTTATGTAGCTGATCATTTAACTCCCTTATTAAAAAATATTTGTATAAATCCCAAAATTGTGCAAGATCTTTCACTTGGTCGAAATAAGTGTGCAAATATTGTTCAAAATATTATTGCAAAACGTGAAGTCGAGACAATTGTTCAATGTTTACAAACATGTAAATTCTCTATTTTAATCGATGAGAGTACGGATATATCGGACACTAAAGTAATGTGTTTACTTGTAAAATATGTTTCGCCTTTAAATAAAAAACTTACAACTCAATTATTAGAATTGTTATCTTTGAACGCTACTGATTGTTCCGCGAGTAAAATTTTTGAAATATTTAAAAACTTTTTAGAAGAAAAAGAAATTCCGATTAAAAATATTGTTGGAATGGCGTGCGATAATGCATCCGTTATGATTGGATGCAATAATTCTTTTATGTCTCGTTTTAAAATAGAAGTACCGGAATTAATAACGTTAAATTGCATTTGCCATTCATCTGCGATTATAGCCAGTAAAGCTTGTGAAAAGTTACCGAATTCTTGCGAAAATTTAATTAGAGGAGTTGCCTTATATTTCGGGTAGTGCGAAGAGATGTGCAATTTTGAACGAATTTCAAGATTTTTTTGAAATTGAAAAAAATAAAATATTAAAATTATCGGAAACGAGGTGGCTTTGTTTGCACAAATGCATTGTCAGACTTCTCAATAATTGGAAAGTTTTGAAAAGTTATTTTATTTTAGCAACAGTAGAGGATAAATTAAAATCTGCCGAAATTATTTTAGAGTATTTAAACGATGATTCCGTTAAAGCATATTTATTATTTTTAAAACATTCATTACATTTTTCAATAATTTCAATGCATTATTTCAATTGCGTGATATATTAATACACAAATTATACGATAGTAGTCGGGAATTGATTTTAAAAATAGCTCAAAATTTTGTAAAAATTGATATTTTAAAAGATATTAACAATTTAGATATCGATAATAAAAATAATATACAAGAAAATATATATGTAGGACCAGAATATGAGAGTGTTTTGGATACATTGTTTTTAGAATGTTCACAACAGATTAGATTGAAATGTTTGGATTTTTACATTACTGCAGTTCGAGAAATGCTTAAACGTTTGCTTTTTAGAGATACACTTTTTCAACAATTAACTTTTTTGGATCCCAAAATTGCTTTGTATGATGAAGGTAGATTAAAAATTAAAGATTTAACTTTAATCGCGAAACGAGTATTGAAAGATATTGACATTACTGATTTAGCTTTCGAATGGAGAATTTTGCCATCGAGTTTTAATGAAGAACGGAAAAAAGAATTAGCTTGTTTAGAAATACATGAAATGTGGCAAAATATTTTAAAATCTACAAATTTCGATGGGGAAAAGATGTTTCCAAATTTAGAATCATTAGTTAACGTAGTTCTTTTTTTTCCTCACTCAAATGCCGAGGCCGAACGAATATTTTCTATTGTAACAGATGTCAAAAATAAAAAAAGAAATCGATTAGCTAATGAGTTAGTCTCTTCAATTTGTGTAGTTCGGTCCAGTTTTCAAGCAAAAAATATTAATTGTATAAATTTTGAAGTTGATTCAAATCATCTAGAACTGCATAATGCACAAAATTTATATGGACAAAAAGGCAAATCTGATGGTGCTTAATATTTTTGCTTTTTGATTTATAATTTTGCTTTTTTATTTTTTTGCATAACTTTTAATTACATTTTCATCTCTAGCCAATATTTACTAATGCATGCTATATAAATGTGATATTATGCTACATAAATGTGATATAAATGTGATATTATATATGTGTATTAATTTTATTTATTTTCTAGATTTTATTTATTTCTTTCGAAAAATGTGCAATATTTTTATTTTTAAAATGAAGGAGTCTTATTATTTAATAAACTTAAGCTGTTTTAATTATAAAATAATTAAATAATATAATGAAACGTTGGTATTGTAAATAAACGTTGGTATTTATTAATTTTATTAAATTTTTAGAAATTTTTTAAAATGATTAAAAATATATTTTTTTTTATTATCTGTTATCTACGTGTATAATATTTATTTAATTTTAATATTAATATAAAGATTTTAATATTTATAAAATTAAACTTAATTTTGTATTAAATGTACTTTTGTTTTATGAATACTAGTAAGGTTTTTGGCAGTTTTCCTTACCCTTGCAACAAATGTTGGTATTCCATTTTTCTGCCAAATAAAATTTTTTATTTTGTTAAATATTTTGTTGTATATTTGATTTAAAGTTATTTTAACATCCTTTCATCATGTTTGTAACATATTCTTTCATCTTTTATAACACATACACACGCACGCACGCACACGCACACGCACGCGCGCGCGCACACACACACACACACACACACACACACACACACACACACACACTTTTTGTAATTTCAGAAAAAATAAATTGACATTTATATAGTATAAAATATATACAGCATATATACACATAATTATATATATACATATACAGCGTGTCCCAAAAGTATGGACACACCTGATTTTCTTGGAAAATAAGCGTGCTAGAAAAAAACGTCAATAACAAAAGTTTCGGGAAATCAAACGGTGCAACTAAGAGAGACCTTGAGTTTAACCTTGAGCTTGACCTTCAAGGTTATTTGAAGGTCAAAGTGTTTTTTTTAATGGGAACCTCTATTTTTGATTGTATATTCTTATAGCTGACCTCGAGAGCTTTCCAAAACACTATAATAAAATATTTTTCCCTCAAGCATTTATCGAGTTATGAGGCTTCAAATCATTTCTTAATTTTACATAAACCGTAAAATATCTTGTAAAATATTCACTTTTCGATTATTTTACCTTAATACTTTTATGTACAAAATAATGAGAGGAATCAATTGGTGTAAAGAAAACATACAGTTGTTTTTAAGAAAAAATATGGAATTGTTAATTGCAAATTACATATTTTTTCTTAAAAACAACTATATGTTTTCTTTACGCCAATTGATTCCTCTCATTATTTTGTACATAAAAGTATTAAGGTAAAATAATCGAAAAGTGAATATTTTACAAGATATTTTACGGTTTATGTAAAATTAAGAAATGATTTGAAGCCTCATAACTCGATAAATGTTTGAGGGAAAAATATTTTATTATAGTGTTTTGGAAAGCTCTCGAGGTCAGCTATCAGAATATACAATCAAAAATAGGGGTTCCCATTTAAAAAAAACACTTTGACCTTCAAATAACCTTGAAGATCAAGCTCAAGGTCAAACTCAAGGTAACTCTTAGATGCACCGTTTGATTTCTCGAAACTTTTGTTATTGATGTTTTTTTCTAGCACGCTTATTTTCCAAGAAAATCAGGTGTGTCCATATTTTTGGGACATATATATATTTAGGATATATATATATACATATCCTAATATATCCATAAAATAATTTAAAAAATAATATTTTCTCTTAAATTATAAAAACTTTTGCAAAATTATAAACGGATGACCAACGTGGTACTATGGTACACCTTTTTATGTATAGAGATACTTCATTGATACTACGTTCGCCGCGCATGCGCGAAAAAACCCGGCCCGTCTCACAACATTGCCTTCGCATCCATCAGGTCCATCGGTAGCTATCTATGAAGGATCAGGAGGGTGATAGGGCTTTAGATCTTTAACATGAACTTTTCCAACCGGGACTCCGGGCAAACTCGCAAGCTCGCATACTACGGGCAACAATCACTTTTTAATCCTAAACGGGCCGTGGAATTTCGGTGTCAATTTTTTTGCGGCTACGTTTTGCGCCGTAGACGACAATACGTGTTATCGTCTCAAGACTAAATCTCCTACGCGAAAAGTACGGTCGCGTTGTCGAAGGTTATACTGCAATGACTGCTTTTGGTACGCCTGCTCCAAATTCTCCGACACCCACACTTGCAATGACTGCAAATTCTGCATTCGCTCCAACCATTCCGCGGGATCCCGTGTTTCGACCTCCGCGGTTTCCGTGTTCCGAGTACGCAACGAACCCTTTGCCGGCGACAACTCGCGGCCAAGATTTAACAAAGCCGGTGACGCGCCTATGGATGAATGGTGTGCGGTATTGTATGCGAAACGGAAATCTTTAAGGTGTTGGTCCCATTCTCGATGATCCCGCTATTAGGAAGGCTATTATTATCGTCTTTACTCGATTTACACGCTCCACGAAGTTCGCTTGCGGGTGATACGGAGGGATGGTCGTGTGAGTATTTCCATGCTCGTCCGCGAACGCTTTCAAAGTCCGATTAATAAACTCCGTTTCATTGTCCGTCAGCAAAATCCTCAGCGTGCCCAAACGCGAGATGACGTCACTCAACATTTCGCAAATCTTTTGACCGTTCGCGGCCTGTATTGCGCTACACTCAATCCACTTAGTAAAAAGATCTTGAACCACGAGAACATACTGATGACCGGACTTACTACGCGGGAATGGACCCATGATATCGGCAGCGACTACCGTCCATGGCCCTTCGATTACGCGCTATCCCATAAGACCGGCGGGGCTAGCCTGTTCTACTTTAGTGCGTTGACAGACATCGCACCTTTTGACGTACCGCGCGACCTCCCGAAACATGTTCGGCCAAAAATACGCGACACCAAGTTGCTGGTACATTTTCTCTACGCCCAAATGTCCGGCCTGAGGATCGTCGTGTGCCTCGCGCAAGGCCTCCCCGTGCAGCTCCGACGGCAACACCAACTTCCATCGGTCGAGATCCTCTGTCTCCGATACTATCGGTTTGGGCCTCATATAATACAGCTGTCCGTCCACGATCCGCCAATCCGTAAAATGCCTATGACCGTCCGAAACCTCTCCAAAACCCTTACGATACCACGCGTCTGCTGTATTCGCGATAGGATCTATTTGCGCGACCGCTATCGTCGTCACTTCGATGTCACTCTCATACATACGCGATAGCGCGTCCGGTATCATGTGATGCAGGGCGCCTTTTCGATGCACAATGTTATAGTCGTACTTGAGGAGCTCTAACGCCCACCTCGCGAGTCTACCTGTCGGGTTCTTCAGCTTATGGGCCATCGCAAGCTGCTATGGTCTGTAATCACCGTGAATTGGTATCCCTCTAAGTATGGCCTGAACTTTTTAATGGCCCAAACTACGGCTAAACACTCCTGTTCCGTAACCGAGTATTTCTTCTCGGGATTCGACAGCGCACGGCTCGCGAACGCGATGATGTGCTCCGTGTTGTCAATATTTTGCGTCAAAACAGCACCAATTCCGACGGAACTCGCGTTGGTCTGCACGACGAACGGTATGTTAAAATCCGGACACAATAATGTAGGCGCGACAATTAACGAGACCTAATCTGCTCGAAGGCGCGACACTAGTCTTCCCCGCATTCCGCGCTTTCCTTTTTTCAAAAGACGCGTCAATGGTTCGGTATAAAGCGTCGGTACCACGATGACATGCCCAGGAAACGACATAACTGTTTCAAGTTTGTTGGTGGTGGATATTCCATTATCGGGCGCGTTTTCTCTGGATCTACGGTTAAGCTGTCCCTTTACACGACAAACCCCCCCCCCAGATAACGAATCTGCGAGCGACAAAACTCGCACTTCTCCGGGTTTATTGTGAGACCGGCAGCCGAAATCCGATCCAATACGCGTTTTAACCATACCAAATGTTTTTCGGAGGTTGGCGTTACAACTACGATGTCATCAAGATACGCGAACGGGTGTTCCATTTCTGGTCCGATAAGTTTATCTAATAAGCGCTGGAAAGTCGCGGGCGCCCCTGTTAGTCCGTATCTTGGAGGCGGGGAGGCCTTGCGCGAGGCACACGACGATCCTCAGGCCGGACATTTGGGCGTAGAGAAAATGTATCAGCAACTTGATGTCGCGTATTTTTGGCCGAACATGTTTCGCGCGGTACGTCAATCACCCGGCATCCGGATGAAATGATACAACCCTTTTCCCGGAACGCTAAACGCAGTGATCTCTCGGCTTTCCTTGGCCAAAGGTATTCGAAAATACGCCTGGCTTAAATCGATCGTCGAGATATAATGCGCGGATCTCAATTTATCTAAGATGCCGTTCATGTTCGGCAGCGGATACGCGTTCTTCTTGGAAAGACTGTTAACCTTCCTAAAATCGAGGTAGAAGCGATATTTACCGTTCGGTTTTTTTACCATCACTATCGGATTTGACCACTCGCTAAACGATGGCTCAATGATAACGGCCTCTAACATTTTGTCTACCTCGTCGCGAATTACTTCTTGGACCTTCGGCGAAACGAGATAACACCTCTGTCTGACGAGCGCGTGATGACTGACGTCGATTTTATGTTTGATGAGAGAAGTGACACCAGAACTAGCAGTGGTTTCCGGTACGTTTTTCGCGATAAATTCTTTAAGTCGGTCTTGCTCAGAGGGCGTTAATTCGGGGAGCGCAGCACAGCACGTTTTTGCGAGAATTTCTCGCGACTCAAATGGATAGTTCATTTTAGGCTCATCCTCAAAACACCACCTTGAGGACGCGAAACTTATGTTAACGCCTAATCGACACAGTAAGTCCAACCCCGCTATGCAAGGAACAACCAAAGTCAGCAATAACCCTACGGTGATATCACACGTTCGATCCTCTAACATGAGCGATATTTCCGCCTCTTCGCGTATTTCGGCAATCTGGCCGTTAACGGTAAGAATTCGCGACTCGTTATTCTGCCTAGTTGGTATCCTAAACTGTCATATAATTTCGATTCCTTCCCGACCAAAGATCGTACGGTTCGAACCGGGATCGACGAGGGCCTGAAGGGGTCGCCCCTGCACGAATACTTTAAAATACAATAACGGCGTTAACCGGGAGCAATCAAGAGCACCGTACGAACTGCCGGTACAATCTGGTATCGGGATCCCTATTGCAATTTCAGGAATCGCAGAGACCCGTGTGACCCCTAGTGACTCCCACTTTCTCCCCGTTTCCCGAGCATGAGGGGCACGTCTTGACGGTGAAATTCACTTTCCCGCAGCGGTAGCAATGCAAGCGCTGCGGTTCTTTACATTCGCGTGCAACGTGTCCCGTTTTCTCGCAATTCCAACATTTGATGTTAACGCGCGAACCTGCAGTCGTCGCGACGGTGGCCGTCTCAGTTGCCGGATCGGCTGCAGGGGTTGCGATCGCCGTGCTTTTACGCGATTTTCCGGACGCCTTCCCCTTCTGCGCGCATCAACGCCGGCAACAACTGCAACCGTTGCAGTTCGCTGCTCTTTTTTCGGTGGCCTGTATGCCAGTTCGGGGAAGATGGACTGTTCCGCGGTCGGAGGCGCGCGATGCGTTTTGGCGGCCTCATAACTTCTTTCCACGCGCGTCACTCGACACTCCAAAGTCGCGAAATCATGAATGTCCTCACGATCTACCGCGGTCCTTAGCGCGGCAGCATATTGCGATACACGTACCCAAGCTGTTCGTCCAGACTCCACGGCGGGCTCATGCGATCAAAAAGAGCTAACATATATGTGAGATACTCCGCGAAAGGCTCATGTTCTCCCTGAGTCCGCCGAGCAGCCTCATCCCGTAATGCGAACTGAAAATCCGAGTTTCTGAACCGGGCGCGCCACGCGGCAACGAACTCCCGCCACGAGTGCAACTTCGCTCGTTTATGCCGGAACCAGTACAACGCGGTACCCGATAAGAAAAATGGCAAAGATTTCAATAAATCTTCGTCCCTAACCGGTAGCAACGCGCATCCCTCCTCGATTCGCATGAGAAACGTTTCCGCGTCACTCCTGCGTGCCCCCATGAAATTTAAATTCCATCGTTGCATGATGTTATATACGTCCATCACGGACGACGTACCCCGGTTAAACGGGCGGCTATTTCCCGATGGCGCGTCCGCGCGGTCCTCCTCCGACAACGACAGCAGGGATGGCGTAAATCGTGACTGAACGCGAGGAGGCGCGATGCTTGGATAACCTGGCCGTCGCGCGATCCGCTCCCCCGAGATGGAGGTTTCCACGAATCCCGGCCCCCATATCGAATCGCTCGCTGGGGCTATCCGGTCTCACAGCCCCGGTCTCGAGAGGAGCCAAAGTTCCAATTCGCTATACGTAGGCGAGTGCGTGGGGTCTAGGCCGAGAGTCTGGTACCGCTCATGACGCGCAAGACGTGCCCTCATGATAGTTTCGGTACCCTTCAATCGCAAAGCGCATTTCTCTAGTTCGGCCTTCAACTCGGCCGCCGACAGCTCGTCAATCCACTTTAATTCCGACATCGCGAGGGAAATTTCAAAGAGAGGGAGGAAGAAAAAAAAATTCTGATTCGCGAGCCGACCGATTAAAAGGCTCGATATAGGAGCAAAAGATCGACAGCCAGTACGTGCCGTGAGCTCTCCAAAATACTCTGATCAACTATTCGCACGCGAGTAGCAAGTTCGAGGAACGCGCACGAAAGGCTCCGCTAATCTTTAATAAAGATAAGAAAATTTTTCCGCCGCCTTTCGCGATCACGTCCACTAGAAGCCGTACCAGCAACGAAACGCAATCACGGCCGCCAAATAACCGGAAGACAGCGCAAAAATCCTGTAGCGTAATTCTGGAGCAAATGTAACCCAAGCAATACGCGAAATTCGCTGAATATCATCAGCCAAAATGCGTCAATTATGCGATCACTTCATCAAAGTACCGAATGCCCGAAATTCCATGACCATGCGCACGCGGGACATACGAAGATAGAATATAATTTCAACACAAGTAATACAATATAATTCAATACAAAATATGATTTAAATAAAAATACAAAAATGCCCATAAAGAGAAGTAAGGATTAGCACGACAAGCAATCAAAATATACAAAAGTTTCAAAATTTTCACATCAAAAGATATCAAATTTCAGAAAAGAAAATAATTCAATTTAATGTTGGGTCTACTCAAGTGACCTCCACAAATGTCTCATGGGATATCGAAGAAACACGGGATACAAGAACTAATTTAAATTTATTTATTTAATGTTCTCTGTAAGATAGAGCGAGTGACAAAATGAAAATAAAGAGAAAATGTAAAAAAAATGAGCAAAAATTAAGGTGTGATTGATTTAATTAAATAGTTGACGATACTGCCAGAAAGGAAAAGTAAGAGCAACGAACAGAAGTGAGGGTGCATCTAATAAATAATAAAGTTAGCAATATTTCAAAGGTGACGAAAAGCGAATGAAAAAGTCCGAAAAGAACTAAAATCTCTAATTTTGTACAAGCAATTCTTCAACGCAAAGAAGAGAAAAGGAAAATACATATCCCGTGACCTTATCCCATGTGACAAAACAAGAAAAAAAATTGAAATTCGCGGCGTAATTCGGAAACGAATAATAAACGGTAATACTACATTCGATACAATTGGCGAGGATAATAAAATTTTGACTATTTCTCAATTACGCGATCTCAAAAGCCGAAAATTACAGCTAAAACAAAAGCGAAAAGAATATTAGAATCCCGTAATCAATGTATATTTAAATAACATGAAGAAGTAATCGTCGTGTAATCGACACGTTCCCATACATTCACGCGAATAATAGCGAATGGAACATACAAAAAAAATAACACGAAAGCGGAGACAGACGCGATATAACGAATTATCGACAGCACGAATCATTCAATAACAAGATCGATTATATTCGGTCGTATACATGTTCAATACGTTCGAAATCAACACGACGATATCACGAAAGAAATGTCTTTCAATCGATGATCGATAATAACATTGATCTAATCCGAATAATATCGAATAATACAAATCTTAATATCATAAGGCACAGTTCCATATTAATACCATTCCACAAATAAATATTACAGAGCAAATAATATTCACCAATAATCTCATCAAAATAAATAATCTTCATATAAATTCAATAATAGGCAGACACAAAATAAATTCAAATATGTTCAAATATATTCGCAATTTTCTCAGAAATACCGCTCTCGATCCTCAAATTTCGCTCTCTCAACACGGAAATCTTTTCGAACATCCCGTATTAATTTTTAAGGGGCCTCACGTTGGGCGCCAATTTGTGACCGTGAAATTTCTTTTTTTTTTCTGAACGGGGAAGTTATTAAGAGAACTGATGGTGTTGGTCCACAGCACACCTTCGGCACGATCACCCTCCCTCGACTCGGCGGTCACACCAAAAAAAAAGAACAAGAATTTCTGAACGCCAGGCGCGAATATCCGCGCTGCGCGAAACGCTAATTAATCGCAAAGAAAATCGAAGGGCCGATCGTGACGGCCCGAAATCTCGGTAGCTCACGCAAACAGTGTCGGCAGAGGCGTAGAGTTCGCGGAGAGCGGGGGAGACGAGGTCGAGAAAAGTTGTAACACTGAGAGAAAACTAATAGTAATCATAAAAATTCGTAACATATATTTCGTCGAGAAAAGAAAATCGAATAAAATAAAAAATGTATTTAATCATATGGTTGCCATTTTGACATAATTTCACGCGCACAACCAGTCGCAATTCGGTGAAATTTGTTTTATTTACGGCGTCTTATATTACGGAGACGAGTCCCGTGAGCGAGACAAGCATAGCTATCGATGCGCACGGCCGCGATCAAGAGGTAGCGAGACAGAGCATGGATCACGCGGTCGATGCGTGTCTATTGTGAAAAGCCGGGAAAGACAAATAGATTATTAGCCGACGGGTTAATGAGGGTGCAGCAATTAATCGCACCCGCGATACTGTTCTCGTCCGCCCGAGATCTACCCGATAGCAATCGATACTTCGCGAGCCCCGCGCGATGGAATGCGGCAGGGCGTACGGCGCAATACAACGACGTCACGTTAATAGGACGAGTTTCGGTCGAAACAAAGATTTTCCGACAAACTACGACAGCCGATACGCACAGATTATGCTAATAACGATGAAATAAGCTCACAACGACGATAGATCTCACGAAAACGCGGACAATTTACAATATACGACAACGCGAAATATGACACGGTGACTGGAGGCGTTTCCCGGGGAAGCAGCGGTCCTGCAACAAAAGCTCGGACGAATCGCTCGGCCCCTCTATTATTCGCGTGTTTCCCAAAATCGCGAAAGAACGGAGACGTTAATGGCGTATGGACCACGTGCGACAAACGCGAATAATCGATATTATCTGATACGTAAAATCGAGGGCCCGACACAATTCACCCGAGCGGCAGCGAAATTGTTGGCCTTACAGAAAGATCGTTCGTCTCACCAGAATGATCCTTGAAGATCGTCAACAGAAAAAGCTCTCGGTATTCTCAACGGGATCTGCGTCCTTTTGCATCGCTAGTCCGCCGAACAGTGAGGTGCGTGAGATCCACGGGAGAAACGTCGGCGATCGTTTTCCCCGATTTTCCTCGCCGAATCTAATTGGTGCAGGGCCGTGTCGCGCCCTTCACGGGCCGATTCTTATCACGGCCGTAATTCTGCTGTATGGGTCCCGGAAATTCGGCCGCAAAGAGAAATACTCTCGGCAGCAAACGCCCTTTGCCCCGCCTGACTTCCTCGGGGCTCGGGAAATCCTCCGGTCATCCTTTCAGTTATTTCAATTACTCAGTTGTTTAATGCAAAATAATTTGAAACGGTCCGCTTTTCTTGACGCTCCGGAACGGCTCGTCGGATAGCCAAGATTCGAGCAAAGGGGGAGAAATAAATCAACTTGTGCGAACATTTTCTTAAAACTAGATGTGTTTTTATTGAATGAATGTATTATGTACAAGATGTGTATGCGAGAGTATAAATGTCGATGTGATTGTGCGTACAATAATTAAACTTGAAAATAATATCCGGTGTACAAACGAAAACGGTAAGTCTTGCGCGGGTAAATAATATACAACGGATGGACGAGAAACGCGTATAACTAGTATCGGACGATCACGGAAACGCGGACTTAATCTACGGAAACGTGACGGGTACTCAGGACGGACACGGAACCTACTAGGACTAATGTTGTATCGTCGACGGGGCTGGTTGTCAGGACGGCTCAGAGATGTCGGCGACACCCCGTGCAGTCGGGCAATGCTTCGACTGAGACTGCGTACAGGGAAACCGGAGTTACCCGGTGGATCGGACGATAAGTCGTCTCGGACTGGATCCGGGAAAACCGGAGACACCCGGTGGATCGAGGAACACCTCGACCGGGACTGGTACAGGATTCGGAGTTACTCGGCGGGAGTCGAGAGACACCTCGACCAGGATCGGCTTCAGGAAGCCGCAGACACCCGGCGGATCGAGTAACGCCTCGAGCGGGATGGGATGACCGACACTGGAGACACCCGGTCGAGCCGAGGAGTACCTCGGCCCGGGCGAGATCTGGTCAGGATCTGGCCTCGATACACTGGTCGTGTCGGCTCGTATACCGGCCGGAGATTCCCCTACCTGGTGAATCACTCAGATGGGGCACGACTGCGAAAATTCGCGAATATTCGGACAGAGCGAGAGGGAGAAAGCGAGACAGCAAGCGCAAAGCGATGAGAGCAATCGATGAAAGCAAGCGAGACAGCGAGCGTGCGAGCGAGGAAGCGTGCGAGCATGCATGGTTGTGAGCGAGTTAGCGGGTGCGATTAAGCAAGCGAATAAAGAAGTAATTATATTTTATTAAATAACGACAAATAGGAACGAGGCGCGGGCGCATCGTTACAAATTAATTTACTTTATAATTAAATTAAACGGGATTATTTAATTAACAGAAGAAGAATTACACTTCATTTTTATAGAACATCATCGCTTCAATGAATTGATAGCGTCCATTAGATTTTGTATTCAAGAAAATCCTTATTTGAATGTGCATCAAATAACTCTACAAGCAAATAAGATTAATAAGACTAGTAAAATTTAGTAAGTTAAAACAAATAAATGAAAAACAAAGCTGTGCAACAGATTGAAAAAAGCTTTATTTATTTAACGTTAAATTCCTGTCGCCAGTAGATAAAATAAAAGACAAAATTTAAATCGACCACACTGGCAATTTTTGGTTGACAATGTATCACAACGTTCCGACCATCGGTTTTGGTCCTTAACAAGTGAACTCAAAATTGTTTCCAGTATTATAAACAGAAAATAAATCACAATAATTTCAAATAAAAAGTGAACAGAAAATTATATACATACAATATCTTAGTTAACTATTATATTATGAGAAATAAGGAAATCACTTTGTCAAGATTTCATCATATCAACCTCTCCATGAAACAGAGAAAGACAAAACAAACTTTATTAGTCTATCATAAATATTGTTTAAATTCTCAATGTCCTTTTGTAAGTTAATAAATGTCAAACTTTTGATAAAAAACATTTCAGCAATTTCTCTCTTCCTCACATGTTTTTCATTGTGAAAAATAACCGGTTGACCAATTAAAGTCGTGATTAAATTCCAATTTATGTTTCCTAATGACAGAAAGATTACTTTCATGCAATTTAATGTCGTTAAAATGTTTTTTGACACGAGTGCCTAAATGTCTTTTCGTTTGGCCAATATATGACGTATTACAATTTTTATAGTATAATTTATAAACGACTTCAGTCCTGCTATTAATAGGCAATCTATCATTTCCACGTTTAATCAATGCATTAAGTTTTTTAGGTAAATTATAGACAACAATAAGACGTTTATTTATTTAAATATGAAAAAATAAAATTATAACATAAAAATAAGTAGTACATAATAACGCATTATATATTACGCATAATAATGCATAATATTCTGTATCTTCATTGATTCATGGTTTTCTTCTTTATATTTTTCACACACACTGAGTATTATGATCAAATGATAACATGATACACGTTAAACTTTAATTTCTTGTGCACGAGTCAGACGAGTGATGGCTGTATATATTGTGGGGCCGGTAGTGGAAAGTAAAATATTGAGTCGGTAAGATTGAAAAAAATTTGTAAAATATTTGCAACTTGATAGTAAAAGAATGATCTTATAACGGTTTAATTCAAGGTAAGCGAAGTTGAATGAATTTAAAACACACACATACTCTCTCTCATCATTTACTGTCCGGTCAAAAGCCAATCCAATATGTGTGATAAGCCAAAGGCCCGTTAGGCGTCTATAAATCCATTTGAATTCTCGACGTTGTCCGACTTTCACCGTCGCCCGCGTGGAGATGGGGACGGCGCGTGAGCGTTATACACTCTTTCGAAAGTCTTAATGTTTTTAATTTTATTTTTAATTTCATTTTTAATTTTATTTTTTTCATTTTACATGCAGATACATAAAAAGATATAACACGTACAATTATAAAATTACAATTTATTTCAGTCATATTGTATACAAGTGAACGAACAAAATGCGGAACAAAATAACGCTACTGCTATTGCTAGTCCTCTTCTTCGTCTGACTGCAACGAGCCAAATGAGGCAACCTCTTCCCTTTCTAGATCCCTAGAAAAGGAAGGAGTAGATGGTGGAGTAGAGGGCGGAGAATACGAAGGTGATCTCGGCGGAGAGCCGAGAACAACGTCCTCTTGTTCTTCCACCTCCTCATCCTCCTCCATCTCCTTCTCTTCGACCTCGTGTTCAAAATTCTC
Source organism: Camponotus floridanus (assembly GCF_003227725.1). NCBI lineage: Eukaryota > Metazoa > Arthropoda > Insecta > Hymenoptera > Formicidae > Camponotus > Camponotus floridanus. The sequence continues at coordinate 244,636 of NW_020229271.1, read as the reverse complement.
TTCTTCCATCATTTCATCCCATAGCCAATATGCCGGACATTTTGTTACTATTTTACCATCTGAATTCAATACCATGATGTTTTACCTTTTATTAGTATTAGGAGCCGAATACGTCCGGTATTCAGTCTGTTGCGGTCTTATATACCGAGGCTGCTTCAATTCTCTTATGCGAAATGGTTTGCCCCTGCTACCATCTGTCGGCTCGCCTCGAACTGAAGGCCTTAGGGCTCGCACCGCCGTACGCGTAGCGCATGCATGACTTGGAGTGCAGTAGGCGCTGAATGTGTGGCAGATCGTAGCCACCACGTAATAAAAAATGTGTAATTTGCAATGCACTTTTTGTTATAAACAATCATGCGTTTTCTTTGCACCAATAGTTTTGTCTCATTATCCTGTGCATAAAAGTATTAGGGTAAGACTACCGAAAACTAAATATTTTACGAGATATTTTGCATTTTATATCGAAGTACTGCAAACTTTGAAGCCTTATAACTCAAAAAGTACTTAATGAAAAAACATTTGTCTGTAGAGTTTTGGAAAGCTCTCGAGATAAGTTACAAGAATATGTAATGAAAAATAGTGGGTTCAATCTAAGAAATTGAAGGTGACTTTTATGTGACCTTCAAATGACTTTCCAAGGTCAAACCAATGCTACCATCTTATGTCCCCCTTTTTTTTGTTTACCCTACAATTTTTGTTTGAAACATTTCTTTCTGAAGAGTGCTGTTTTCGAGATATTCGAGTGTATTGATTAAAATGACTCACCCTGTATATTGTATATATATATATATATTAAGTCTTCTCCAGATAACACGAAGAAAGAAAAGAAAAGATATTGGTCGAAACAGTAGAAAAGCGATACGCACATTGTACTATCGAAAAAGAAAATCAATAGAAACTTCTATATCAACAGATAATGCACAGACATTAGAAGCAACGAGAAAGCAATTACACAGTAAATAACAAAAAATGACAAATTTTGCTGTAGTAAATAATCAACACATTTCCAAAATATAATTAATACGTCATCCAATAATCAAACATTACAGGCTAATATATTACCGATCTCTCAAGAAATTTAAGAATCTGATATTGATATGCATAGAAATAAATTATTACAACAATTTTATTCAACTATATGGTCCTTTGCAGGTATCGCTTGTAATATTTGTAAAAAAATTATATTATAAAAAACAGTTATGTGTTACAAAAATGTTTGTTACAATAGCAGATATTTTTCCTAGTGTGCTACGTGAATTAAATGAAATAATTACATGTTTCCGTTGTGCTAATTTAATAAAAAGAGTTCCAACACCAGCATGATGATAATGTTATGTTTTTCAGAAGAAATTCCAGATGTTACACGAAATTTATTGATATGGAACAAAGACTTTTATTAAGTATCATTCCATTTATAAAAATTATTAAATTAGGTGGACGATCAGGTCAATCAGGTGGACGATTTGGTCAATCAGGTTTTCAAGGACAAGCTTTATTCGCACAAGATATAGAAGAAATTACCATTATCAATTGCAAGAACAGGCATAATTATTGTATATGAACAACTGGAGAATGTTGAACGATGCCGACAATTCCAAATAAACATGCAAAATTTATCAATTACTTTATTATGGTTAGAAGAAAATAATCCTTTATATCGAAATATTAATATTAATCTTGATGTTACAAATTTTGACATTTCACAAATATGTCAAGTAATTGTAACACAGGGTAATGGCATGAATATTGATGTAAATAATTGTGTTCCATCCGAAGTGCAAACCTCAAATCAAAGACAGATTTAATCGAAATTTCTGGGAATAAAGCAATAATCAGTGGTTCCATACATCAACATTATATGCTTTGTGATGTTACTAGAGGGAAACAATGCACTGCATCCGATATCTTCCTACACACATCCCCTATCTTTCTCTGGACTAATCAGTATACTATAACTGCTATCCTCATATGCATTATAATGAACAAAGTCAAATAGATGATAGGAATATTGAGAGTGCAGAAGATTTAAATTTAAATATTCATAAGAATATTGAGAATGCTGCAGATTTAAATTTAAATATTGAAAACAGCAATAATGATATTGTCATTACGTCTTCAGTTTTGTAGCCAATTGATGAAATTATACCTGATGTTCAATCTGTTTTTGAAAAAGAAGTAGAAGATGCTCCGTTATACACATTGTGGCGAAAAACTACAGAACCTATACAGATGCATATTGAACTTCGAGCTGAATAATTAGCTTGGTTTTGCTTTTTCCGAAAGGACGGAGAATGGAGTTCATGAACCATCACGACAATATACTATATAACGCCATTAGATTATTGTCAAGTACATATTATATGTCAGGATTCCAAATTTCGACGAAATGATTACTTATTTTATTCGTTAATGAATATTATCGAACTCGGCCAAATGTTTGCATTTGTCTTAGATAGATTAAGGCAAGGAAATACTATTCCTGAAAGTCTTGTACAAAATTTGCGTATTAATATGAGAGCTTTACGTGGCTCTTATTGACAAACAGCATGTAGTGATTTAATTGCTATGGTTCGTAATTTTCGGCCCACTACAATGGTTTTTAACATTAAGTTACAACGATCTTAATTGAAAAGATATATTGAAAGCATGTCTTATTGCAGCTGGAAGAAAAGGGAAAAATATAAATAACTTGCAATTTGATGAAAAATAACGATTAATTGTTGAGCATCTGGTAGCATTATCTCGTCATTTTATGGTTCGTGTTCATGCTATCGTGTATTGTAAAATGATGAAACTTTGTTAGGTAGAAAATTAATAGATTTCTGGTAGAGAGTGGAATTTCAAAATAGAGGTAGTCCACACTAACATATGAGTAGGTATACTATGTCAGTTCTAACCCAGGACCTCTCAGGGGGGGTGAGGCACGAGGGGAACCGCGGTGCGGGGGAGTGACGTCACCCGCGGGGAAGGGAGATCCGCGGCGCGAACGATGGACGAGGAGATCCGCGCGGTGAAGGGAGATCCGCGGCGCGAGCGATGGACGAGGGGATCCGCGCGGTGAAGGGGGATCCGCGGCGCGAGCGATGGACGAGGGGGTCCGCGCAGTGAAGGGGGATCCGCGGCGCGACCGATGGGCGAAGGGGTCCGCGAGGTGAAGGGGATCCGCGGCGCGAGCGATGGACGAGGGGGTCCGCGCAGTGAAGGGGGATCCGCGGCGCGACCGATGGACGGTGGTGTGAGAAGGACAGCGCTACGTACGGGAAAAGGACAGTGCAAAGTGTGTGAAGAGGACAGTGCTACGAGTGCGACAAGGATGGCGTTAACGTGGGACAAGGACGACGCATAGGTGGGAGAAGGACGACGCAAAGGTAAGTGAACAACGAGTATATATTCTAAGCGAAAGAGAGAAAACGATAATATCGAGAATAACAACGCGTGCGAGAGAGAACAATAGCGCAAGAACAACACGAGTGAGAGAGAATGCATATGAAAGAGAGAACGATAGCGCCAAGACGACGTGTACAAGAGAGAGAACGATAGCGCGAAGATTTACAACTAGCGCGTGCGAGAGAGAACGATAGCGCGAAAACGACATATACAAGAAAGAACGATAGCGCGAAGACGACGCGTGCAAGAGAGAACGATAATATCGCGAGACTTACAACTAACGAGTATGATAGAGATAGCGATACTTAAAATTAGCGCGAAAAAGACACAAGAGAGACGCAAGGATGGGAACGCATGGAGAGGTGCATAAATAATTAGATTTTTTGTTTTAAATCAAAATATAAAATATAAATTTATTAAAAATGTGTGTATTTACAATTGTGTGTGTGTATGTACTTAAAATTAAGAATATAATAAGAATAATAAAATATAAGAAATAATAAAATTTAAAATATAATTAAGGGTGCGGGGGGGACAGGAGAGCCAGGTGAGGGGGTCGCTCCTGTAACAGAAAAAAAGATGCGCGTTAATATAAAACTATAATTACAATATTTATAAAATACTATAGTTACAATATTTATAAAAATACTTACATCTGTGCTCCCCATTCTGTACACCATTGGGTGCCCGAATCTCTCTGGGCACCCAAATCTCCTCCTCCATATAGGGCTCTTCCCCGAAGAGCCTCCGAAGGTCGAAAACGTCCTCCTCATTTCGAGGACTCTCCGGGGTGTCGCCCCACATGAAGGAGAGATCATATCGTCTCCCCCGTCCGCACCCATTGTCGATGTTCTATATTTATGAACCCTGGTATTTCAACTTCAGATAGGAACTAGAAAATAAAAAATATAAGTAATATAAATATAAATATAAAATAATTTATAAAATATTCGCAAAATCAATACTCACGTTCCAATGGAAGGCCAGGTTAACCAGCAGGACCGCAAGCAGGTCCGAGAAAGCCTGCTTCCACCCCGGGCAATTTTCGTAAATGTATTCCATTTTTATGTATTTGCTTGTTCACTTTACTCGCGCACCAGTTAGAACTTTATGAAGCGGCAACGAAGTCCCGGCACGAGGTTTTATAGTAGAGATGTCGCATTATCACCATGCCAAAAACGCATCGTAAGACAAAAGTACACCCGGTCCCATGCAACTCAGCGCGGTATAATATAATATAATATTAATATCGCGACTTTCCGAGCAGACAAACTTCTCGGTACGAAACTTTAGAATAGGGACGTATCATTATCGCTTTGCCAAAAACATGTCGTAAGACAAAACTATCTCATCTTCCCATGCAAATTAGCATGATATAATGTAATGCATCAACCGATAAAACGAAAACGAACGGTAATTGAACGGTCATCGAACGGAAATGAACGCTCTTCGAACGGAAATGAACGGTAATTGAATGCTCTTCGAACGGAAATGAACGCTCTTCGAACGGAAATGAACGGTAAGTGAACGGTCATCGAACGCTCGTCAAACGGTCATCGAACGCTCTTCGAACGGAAATGAACGGTAAGTGAACGGTCATCGAACGCTCGTCAAACGGTTATCGAACGGTCTTCGAACGGAAATGAACGGTAATTGAACGCTCTTCGAACGGAAATGAACACTCTTCGAACGGGAATGAACGGTAATTGAACGGTCATCGAACGGTAATTGAACGGAAAATTATATTCACTTATCAAACAAATATTACAATGTATTACAATGTATCACAATGTAGTATCGAAATACAATATCTGTGGCAGCTGTGTCACGTATGGAAACACGATACTGCGCACATGCATAGATAGGGATGAGGAAAAAAAGGAGAGAATAAGAAAGACGATAAAAATATATCGCATCATCAATTCATTATAAATATGGATTCGAAAAATCATCATCATGATGTTTCAACCACCAATTATAAATTTTAAATACATTTTGTAAAGCGCAATTTTTTACATGATTTTCACAACGCATAGTATTCTTAATATCTAACTTATTTAAAGAAGCTACATCCTCATAGTCTGCATCCAAAGTTTCGATAATCACATCGTTTCTCGCATCATCGTCCAGTATATCGGCCAACCATTGTCGCTTTTCATGGCCTTTAACGTACACGAGAGGTGACGCATCATCCTCCTCCGTTGCACCCATCACCGCCGTCGTGATTAAACGTTTCGAATTCCAATATGAAACGTGTCCATCATTCTACGATAATCCATGGTGGTTTTTAATCAGCCATAAAACCTGACATCTCTCAGATTTTGTGAGCATGTACCATGGTACCGGGCATGTAAAAATCTAATGAGAAAGTACGGATCCTTTTCTTAAAACCGCAGCTTCCTTCACGACAAAATTTTTTCCAACGATAAATCCTTGCAGATCCACAAACGTTGGCGCAGCCATGATGATAAGATCCGATCGCAGACTGATGTCGATCGTCAAACATCTCAATATTTTATATTTTTCTTCATGTGCAATGGAGGGGATATTTGCTGACCTATGTAATTTTGCGGACTACATTAGTCAATGGATTATATTCGACAACCCGATCGTGCAAGATGAGACAATAGGCGGTAGTATTCGCAGGTATATTTTCCCTGCACTCAAACTCTATTCTCACGTCTACGGTAGCAATTTTGACAGACTCGTTTTGTCGCGAGCAATCAATGACCGCTAGAGGACGGCAATGTAGAAATTTTGGAATGGTTAATAGCGCGGCGCTATTATCGCATCCGTAATAAGATTTGCGAAAACGAGAGTACATGTAGAATAGGACGGCGAATCTATTTTTTTCAAAATCTAAATTTAAATCATCGTAGGGATAAAATTCCGAGTTTAAATAGAGTTTAACGTTGGTCAATTTGCAGTTATCGAGCAATGTAACATCTTGTGACACCGAATTCTTTTTATCAGTTTGCAGTGCAAAGATCACGTATCGCGGTTTCTCTAGCTGGGAGGCGGCTTTCACGGTCACGAATGTTTGGTCGTGCTATGTAACAGAGGAAATTCGTATAGATCCCAAGATCGGAAACTCATGTTCAAATATCGTCCGCTTTCCAACATTCGCAACATTGATAATTTATTAATCTCGTTCAATATTACGTAAGGCATACGCCACTGTATCTTGAGTAATTCAATCTCAGCTTCCGACGACGGATGTCCGAATAGACAATTATTATCGTTGCGCGAACGTATCAAAATCAATTCGTGACGAGCGTTAATCACAACGCGTTTATAATCTTCGCAAAATTCCAGCAACATGTTGAGCGGCACGCAAAAGTTGAAATAATTTTTGTCACCGTTGTACGTCAAATCCCACGCAGCGTTCTTCAAGTTTATACTTTTCTGGTGCGTTAGAGAGACAATTTTTGAGCGTCGATGTTATTCCAACATTTCTGTTGCGATCAATCTCTACTCCGTCGAGTCCGTATCGAAGCTCATCAAACATGAATGCGACGCAATTGTTTCCCAATACAACCTTCATTTCATCATTCGCTTTACGCACATTAAATCTTCCCTCGATGTAAAGAAAGCTTTCGCACGGTAACGTGTATAAATCCTGATGTTGTATAGGTATTCGTATCTCGTCGCTGTATCCAAGCGTCGTATTGGCGTACGGATTGTACGTATGAGTCTCAATCTTGACGATGCGATCAAAGACTGGCTCACCTCCGATATTCAAAACATCAATCATTCTTTTCGTACGATGAATCCCAATGATTTCAAAAATTCACGATTCAACGCGCTCAGCTTCTTTTTAACGGTAATCTTATTATTGTCACCCGATACCGCTCGCCTTACTACACTAGTATTGTCCCGCGTAAAAGTATTGTCTCTCGCGTGCTCCGTTTCGTTCAGTACAAGCATACTATGTTTGTCGCCGCCGTATATGCAATCTTACGGTAATTTCCTCTCCTCGAAAATCGAGCAATCGACCTCTTTGATCCACAATACGTATCGTTAAATCCGTAATGCTCCGTACGACGATCGATAGATAAATGATCTGTGCCGGCGTTTCCAATATCTTATATCCTGGCGGTACGCTCGGTGAAAATTCATGTATCGTGTGTACGTGCATGCCGTTGCTGTACGCACCAGTAGTCACGTTGCATTCTATACGAATAATATTTACGTTTATAATATTAACAGGTTCGTCCGATTCATACCACTTGCGAGGTTGCAATTCGACGAGAATCCAAGCAAGGATCCTACATTGTCGGGTTTGGTAAAGTTTATTTTGTAGGCGCATTTGATTTCGCTCTTTAGCGTACTGTGATTGGCGCGGACCACTATTGGATATTCTTCATCATAATCGTTTTCAACATCTCTGGAAAGGTGTTCATCTCGCAAAATTGCGCGTTTGAGATAGTCATTTATGGCGTGCAATTCGTACGATCCTTCGGGAATCGTAATTTCCTTGTCGTCGTTGTCAAAATAAAGTTTATTATTCGAAAAATTTACGTTCGGAATCGTGTGATAAGTTTCAAAATCCGTTAATCCGAGCTCGTAATCGGCATCGGTCAAATCTATAGCAGGGAAATAGCTTACAGCGAGAACGCTGCTTCTGCCAGTCAACGTAAGTGTCAGTGACATGTCGAACGAATACTGAGTCATGACGATGGATTGTCAGGCTTTAAATTGATCGTTTGAAGAAATTTTAAACACAACTGTCCACAGATACTCTGATTATAACTTTGATACAATGTGTAATTGTATTCAATTTTCACTCGTCCGAAATATCGCACAAGTTCCTTGAGCGGTCGAAGATTTCCAAAACTGTCGAAATATACGACACGATCACCCCTCTTTGCGTACGCTACCCAATGAGTACCGGGACCATCAACGTCATCCATATTGACGATACCGCTCTCGTTTCGTCGTACACCGCTTATCGGTAAATTATTGCGCATGAAAACACCTCTAAAGAAAGGTATATGATGTGACGTGGCCGTCACGCCGCGTACATCCGCCCCGGCAATCTTGACGGGGCGCGGGCCGAGTGGCCGCGTCAAGGGTCAAGAGAGAGAGAGAACTATCGCGCTCCCCGGAGAGACGAGTGACTCCGTGTTGTATTGCGTATATTATTAATTTTTTTTTCTACTATCTTTTTACTTTGTATCGAGTCGAGTCTGAGGCGCCTCACCACCGAACACCGAAGACCTGGGGAGAACGGCATCACCTCCCCACGACAGCGAAGAACGACAGCCAAAGGACATTCCTGAGAGCGGAGGATCCTGTCCCGGAAAGCCCGGCATCGTGGGTCCGGACAGGGGAAGGCAGCATAGCCTCCCCTCGACAGCCGGGAATGACAGCCGCTGCGATAGCCTTCCTCCTGGAGAGGATACGTCCGGGAAGGACCTCACCCGGGCCATATAAGGGCCCGCGGCAACATTCAAGTTTGGCGCTATTCCGCGCGGGGCGCGATAATGCGTCGCGTGGCGCGCGAGGCGCCAGGACCTCGCGCGTGTCGGCCGCTAATTGGCCAGGGGTCCGCGCATCCCCCTGCGCGGCCAACGACCCCGCTATCGACCCTGGATCGAGAGATCCAGAGCTCACTTTGTCGCAGCCGCTCGTCTAAGCCAGTCGCGAATTTATTTTGTGTGCACTGGTGAGACGAAACGAAACTTGGAGGACGAGACCGAGGATCATCCCCGCAGCCGGGAGAAGACTTCATCGGTGAGGTTGCCCACGAATTATTGTACTCCGCGAGCGTGATCGTGTCCGCTCGCCGGCCGTTCTGTCGCCGTCGCCATTACGGCTTATCGCGACTGCTCGAGCCTTCTGCCGAGTCGGTCGATTTTGTGTATTTCGGGCGACCGGAGACAAGCGACCGAGGAAGCGCGGACACTGGCGACGGAAGTGCGTATCGTAGAGTAAATCTCGTCTCTCTCCGGGTATCAGGGTGCGTAATACGTGTAGCATTCGACCCTTGGGTATCGACCGCGTGCGTCGTAAATCGCGAGAAATGCGTAGTTCGCACGGGCTGTCGTTTGGTTGTCGAAGCCGCGTCTCGCACCTCTGAAATATGTCTCAGAGCGAGTCTGTGGAATGTAATTGGTCGTGATTAATGCGTCCTCGTGTATTATCATCGTCATTCGTGAGTATTGCGCGAAACGGCGTATTTTTGTCGCGTCCATTGTGTGCGTGTGAGTTATTCGTCTCGAAAGAAGGAACGTAATTCCTTGAAACTGTCGCGATGTGCGGGTATCGCACGATCCTAAGTAACGATATCTGAGGTCAGGAAATTCCTGGCGATTATTGCGGCTATCGAAGGAGGCACGGAGCGGAACTGTCGCCCGGCCTTCCTTAGTGCCTTGAGACGAGAAGATAATTCATTCTCACGCTGTCGAAGGTATCGGGGGTATGACACGACATTGTCGCATCGCCCCGATTGCCAGAAATATTTAAGTTGCGAGCGTCGCAGAACAAGGCGGAAAAATCTCTGACCGCCGCCGGCTATCGAACTTCGCCGGTATCGTCCGCCCATCGTATGCGAGATCTCTCCTCGCGGAATTAATATCTTGTCGCTTATTGCGTAGCTGATCGGCTATCTTATTTCTGGGTTGTCGACTTCGAGCACGCTCGGAGGAAATTGCGAGATACGCAGCTAATTATTAAGATCTCCGCGAGGCTGTCGAAACTGCGTATGATAGGCAGGTATTATCGCTCTCTCTCTCTCTCGCGTAAGATACGACCGTTATCGAGAATTCGAATTATCAAGGGTCCGTAAAGAAATTATCGTTCTCAGGAGCTTCGACTTCCGGAAGCTTCCGCAATAGGCGCTCCTTGGTAGACCGCCGTCGAATATCGCGCGTTTTTCTAGCGTTTCGAGAATTATTGTCGGTGCACGTCTAGTACCTTATTTCTGTTTCTATTCGGTATCGGCTGTTATTTCTTTTTGTTAATCACTTCTCTTATTATTTCCTTTCTTAATAAATTTGTTATTATTTTTATTTATTAAATCTCGCGTTCTTTATTTCACTGGCGATCGTCTGTGATTTCTGTGTCCGTCTTTGTCCGTCAATTTAGTAAGCTCGCTCAATCAATTCACTTTTTCCTGCAAACCCCGCCCCTCTACCGTTAGGCGAGCTAGCCAGCCCGTGGCGAAGCGGGCTGTTGTATTCTTTCGCGTTTTTCGAAGAATTTGTGAAACTGGTACGTGAGAGACCGTACCTGGCGCCCAGTTCTGAGGTAACGAGACGGCCTTCGCTCCGCCGCGGCTCGCGCGTGGACACCCTCCATCCCCGTCCCGCCGATCGCGAGTACATAAACCCTTGTGTTTTTGACGGCGCTTCCGCTCCCCCGCGAGAATAAAACATTTAGAATTGAAAAAGCGTTGCAATGCATACGTTTCGCAAATTGTTCCAATTGCACGTTAGTTGTCGCACCCGTAGGCATTTTTCATGTTTTTTCGACGTTTTTTTTTCTCTTAGACTTTGTTGAGAATTCCTGTCCGCGCTTGTACGGAGCGAGATAAAGTCCGCGACCTTCCATAGCGCGATTGTGACGCTGCATCTCTTCCAGCTGACGTTGCGCAGCCTTGCTATCGTTTACCACCTTTGCGATTCCCGCTGCACCGCCGGCCAAAGAACCGACAACGGTAAAAGTGGTAAAATACCACCACGTTTCGCTACTGGAAGTATTCGTTTCTTCCTCCTCTTTGTCGTCGATGGCTTTTCCATGCCGAGTTTTGTCTTTGCCTTCATTGCCGCCCAAACAGTCATAGCGGCTGCTCTTTCACCGAGAGTCGAATCCCTCGCGGTAATGCGTTCTCGCGCTCTTGTAGCTAGTATGCGATCAGCGATGTGACGTTGGTCGAGGTCGTTGCTTCGCGCGTAAACAATGTCGTGTTCGCGACACGCCGCGTCCAATGGATTGATACCTCGATCGCCTCTAGCCAATCGTTTCTCTAATCGAGTTCCCGCCCCGCAAAACTGATAATCGGGAATATGTAATTCGATGGAAGCGCGTTTATCGCACGATTTAAGAGGCCGCTGCCTTTTACAATTCTCGCTGACATACGTCGCAATCTTTTATCAATGGAGACGGACCGTCAATGTGTGTTCGTTGCCACGGCTGGTTGTAATGTCGCATGCACGAACGATATTGTCGCACCTCCGAATCAGCCTTTATATATTCTGGAAGCTTGTCCCACAATCGTTCCACGTAATCACCAAAATTTTGAAGTAATAAAATCTTTGGGATATACTGCAGTTGTTTGGCGGTAAGCCCGAGAATATCTCTCTCATTCGACAGAAGGAGAAACATTTTTGATACTGAGCGGTTTCGAGTCGAGACACTTCTATAAATAGATCTCCCCCTCGCGATCATTTGCAAAATTGATTCGAAAGAGAAAACATGCGGTTCGTGCGACAAGCGCGGATAATCAAAGTATCAAATTTCGACGATAGACTAATATCGGAGAAAAAAGTACGCAAGCATGGAAACATGCTGCCGACTACTATACGCGGTATCGTTTGCGGCCCTTCAAACTGCGATAAGACAAACGTGTTGATTAGTTTGATAGAAAGTCCGCACGGTGTACGTTTCGAGAACGTGTACGTATACTCGAAATCGCTTCAACAGCCGAAATGCAAATACTTGGAAAATTTACTAGCACCTATAGATGAAATCGGCTACTTTACATTCTCTAATAACAGCGATGTCATTCCACCGAGCGAGGCGCTTCCGAATTCCATCTTTATCTTTGATGACGTGGCATGTGACAAGCAGGATACGATAAGAGAGTACTTTTCAATGGTTCGACACTCGAGCGTTGACTGTTTCTATCTTTGTCAGACGTACGCCAAGATACCTAAGCATCTTATACGCGACCACGCGAATCTGCTGATCCTGTTTAAACACGACGGCACAAACTTGAAACATGTGTACAACGATCACGTGAATACCGATATGTCTTACGACGATTTCCGTGCATTGTGTCAGAAATGTTGGCAGCGTAAATATGGTTTCGTAGTCATTGATAAAGATGGTTAGATTCCGATATCTTTGGCGCCATAATGTAAAAGCAAATTCTGATAGTATTTTTAATGCACAACATGGGAAAAATAGTTAAAAAATTCTACGATCAATACATATCATTAATAAACAATATTAATCTTAATGACGCTGTATATAATCTATATACGTTTTCGTTTGACATTGTGTATCTTTTGTATATTGAAATAAGATGCAACAATAATTCACTTTTACGTTGTTGATTTTTTTTACGATATTGAAAATTGTTACGTACGTACTCTTGAGGAAGAGCGAAATTTTACTTATAAATCGAACTATTGTAAATGTATGAAACAAATGAATTTATTTATTAATTTGTAGTAAATAACGTTTTGTTTAAATAATTATTAACATAATGATTTTTTTAGAATAGAAATAAAATATTGTAACGTAGTAACTATTATTGATTATAATGAATCAAATGATGGACTATCAGCATCATCATCAGAACTGTCTTCAAAATTAAACTCTTCATTAATTGATAGCTTATGTTGATATTTAGATGATTTTAGTAAATTATCTTCAATATTATTAATATCTTGTGGAAAAGGTTCAAGATTTTTCAAAGTAAGTATATCTTTTTTTTCTCCATTTATCCAAACAGGATAAACTCTAGCAACGTCTTCAAAAAAGTGCATAATTTGTGATCCATAGTCATGTTGATATTCTTTTTCTAATATATTTTTCCGGTAATAATATAATGCTATATATTGATATAATGCTGCAGTGTTTTTTCGAGAAACAATTGCTTTTTTTAGGAGTCTATTTTGACATTCTAGATCGTTGATTGTGTTTGTAGAATCATTCGCTGCTACAAATTCTGCGATGCTATGATTCGTAGTATGATGTGTACAAGTAGATGAAATAACGTTTTCAACACCATGATATTGTTTCGCACTATCTGTACAAATTCTAGAAGTTTTGGGATCAATGAACTTCTTAATATATGGCCATAAATCGCGTTTACTTTTTCCATCTACTTTAAAGAAAATGCCAGTTTTATCTTCCTTACAATAGATACCCAAAACAACGATGGACATTTGCTCTGTAAGCCAGCCTCGATGGTATTTTCTTTTTGTTAAAAATGTTTCATTAATTTGTACAGTTTTATCTTTGCCACCGAATGGTTTAACATGATGAGAACTGATGATTTCGGCTATTTCACGACAATATGAATAATAATCCACTACAGTTCCGCAGCTTAATTCTTTATTACCACGTTGATGACGCCATGAACGTAAATTTTGAAGGTACCTAACCTAAACTTTTTAAGTTCAATATAAGCTTCATTTGAAATATATCGTAAATGTACATATAAGACTACATTATACACAAAACATTGTCTACATTGTGACACTCTTGTTTACATTTTACAATAAAGCTCGTCCTTGACATACATATTTATGTTTTCCCATGTTGTGCATTAAAAATACTATCAGAATTTGCTTTTACATTATGGCGCCAAAGATATCGGAATCTAACCATAAAGATAGTACGTTGATCAATGGACGATTCTATATCGTACCCTTTATTAGTTTTAATAATCCTATTAAAACTAATAAAGGGTACAAGTACAAATATATAATTGCACCATTATTCCCCGATAGAAAGATGGGAAGAGGTATTGACGCGCCGCGCACCATGACGTTAAGCGACAACATGATCGATTACGTGCATTGGAACGATCCCAATGAATTGGTGGATCGTTTGCGATTGCTGGATGCCTCGCGTCGAGCCGGCAATAATGCTCACGACAATGAAATCTTGTCGATTATCGAAGAACTTCGCGAGGCCGGCATTATTATAAATTAAACTATGCGTCGGCGATACGTGTCATTCGGTCAATGTTCTCGGTATCGAAATGTCGATTAATAAATTCGGATTATCGCTGGGAACGTCGAACAATTTGTACTATGAATGGAATGGATTATTGAGAAATTACGTTCGCAATAACGCTCTCTGCCAAACTACTACCGGCTTTGACGCAAGGTCGCGCAAGATTCAACGCGTAGCGCAACCGGAAGCTGATACCGACGTCGTCAACAAACGATACATGGATAAACTTTTGAGAGATCGACAGGGAGAAATTGAGCAAAAAATTATCGCGCTCGAAACAAACGTGCAGGCGCTGCGATTAATGATGGATGAGATAAAGAATGTGCTGAGACATGCAACCTCTAACTCGACATAAGCGAGATATACTAATATCGCATATTAATTATGCCTCGATCAAACGTGCGAGAGAACAAAAACACCTCCGAAAAGCGGCAACTAGTCGAGGAATTACATGCTCCGGCGAGAAGAAATTTTCCACGAAGACGCGTCATTGTACGCGGATATGATGATCTGTGGCAGGCGGACGTGGTGGACATGCGTTCGTATTCTCGACTCAACAAGGGTCATAAATACATACTCACGGTTATCGATGTGTTGAGCAAGTATGCGTGGGCCGTACCGCTCAAGAGTAAGAGCGGAAACGAAATGTCCGAAACGATCGCAAAGATTATTGAAAATGATAAAAGGTGTCCGAAAAATTTTCAAACCGACAGAGGAAAAGAATTTTACAACTCGAGTGTGCAGAAACTCATGAAGAAACACAACATTAATCATTACTCGACATATTCCGTTATGAAAGCCTCGGTCGTGGAACGATTCAATCGTACTTTAAAAAACAATATGTGGAAAATGTTTACGTTGAATAGAAATTACAAATGGATCGACGAACTATCTCAACTTGTTGCAGAGTACAATACGCGAAAACATCGCACCATCGGTATAAGACCTGTCGACGTCACTCCAGCGATCGCCGAAAAACTTTTAAATACGGTGTACAGCAAAAATTGCGGCTCCGGCAAAATTTAAAGTAGGCAATTCGGTACGCGTGAGCAAATACAAGACCATCTTTGAAAAAGGTTTCACACCAAATTGGACGACCGAAATTTTTAAGATTATCGAGGTGCAGAAAACTAATCCCGCGACGTGCATACTCGAAGATTCGCGGGGAAATCCCGTCGCTGAAGGATTCTACGAATACGAGTTACAACGCGTCGCCAATCCCGACGTATATCTCGTGGAAAAAATTATACAAAAAAAGGGTGATGAGGTTTATGTGAAATGGTTGGGAATGGATAAATCATACAACTCTTGGATTCATAAAAATAATGTATTGTAAACATTTATTGAAACATAAAATATGCGTATAAAATATATTAAAGGGCCTAGGGGGATAAGCATGTAAAAGTTGCCCCCGCACGTATCAAGTCGAGATTGGCATCATAGATTGACATCTATGTGTCTAAAAAATCCTGTAAATATCAACCTTAAAATTTCATTTTTGTAGGAGTTATGGAGAGGGAAAGTAAAATAAAAAAAGTGATTTTTCTCGAAAACGGCTCAACCGATTTTGATGAAAAAAAAATATGTTATGAACATCAACAAGTCTATTTTAAAAATAAAATTAAAAAAAAAATTATGACAAAAAATACGAGTAAAAAAAATTTTTGAATATTTCAAAATTTTTTTTTGAGGTTATGTTTTAGAGATACACCTCCAATTTAAAAAAAAAAAAAACCTTAAAATGTCTACTTTAACATCTATTTTTTCCAAATTTTTCATAGAGGTACTTCATGGCGAAAAATGATGAAAATCATGCATGCGGTTTTCAACTTTTTATCGAAGTGCTTTATTAACGTGAGTCCCCTCGCTTCTCACAAAACGGGATGCTTTATTAACGTGAGTCCCCTCGCCTCTCACAAATCGGGGTGCTTTATTAACATGAGTCCCCTCGCTTCTCACAAATCGGGGTGCTTTATTAACGTGAATCCCCTCGCCTCTCACAAATCGGGGTGCTTTATTAACGTGAGTCCCCTCGCCTCTCACAAATCGGGGTGCTTTATTAACGTGAGTCCCCTCGCCTCTCACAAATCGGGGTGCTTTATTAACGTGAGTCCCCTCGCCTCTCACAAATCGGAGTGCTTTATTAACGTGAGTCCCCTCGCCTCTCACAAATCGGGGTGCTTTATTAACGTGAGTCCCCTCGCCTCTCACAAATCGGGGTGCTTTTTTAGTCTGAGTTCCCTCGCCTCTCAGAAAACAGGGCCTTTTATAGGAATTGAAATTATTTTTTTAATCTTCATCACTGTCACTCTCAATTACTGGAATGTAATTGTTTTTCTTGAATACTTCGCTGAGTATTTCGGCCGGTTTGAAAATTTTTGATAAGTACCTAGCATGAGATAAATAATACACCACTGCAGCAATATGGGAGCAACAACCAACAGACCGTTTGCCATTGGCACATTCACATGTGTAATGTGTCAAACCAGAAACACCAACACTGTTAGGTTTATATCTTAAGAAGCATCGATATGCTGTTCGAGAAATATGACGAGATGGAACTTTCAATTTGAGTACATTTGACTGATCTTTAACATACTCAATTTTTAGTTTACCATCTTTGTCAACCATTTCTGCCAAATATGATATGGCTTGACCGAGTTGGTATGAACCGGTGAATAAGATTTTCAAATCCCTTTCTGTCATTTCTGGGAAATCTAAAATATCATCTGATGTAACACTTTTGAAAGGTAGCTTTCGACGAAGCCAACCATTTTCTTCTACCTCATCCGCCAAAGTATTCTGCACATCTTTTTGACTATGCATTCTCTGTAGAATGTCATCAAAAGTGTCTACGTCAGAATGAAACCTTTTTCCAAAGGTGTTGTTGAGGAACGACGCGATTCTGAAGTAAGATCCAATTTTCGGTATCAACTTGTTGTCAATTTTATGATCCAAAAAGCGATATTTTTGTTTAAGCACACCGTGAACAGATTCAACTGCCCAGCGAATTTTAGTGACAAACCGTGACTCATTGGACTCTTCTGTGGACAGTTGTTTCCTTTTTCCTTTCAGAGCAGGCATCAAAACTCTGAAATCTTTTTCTAAAATGTCTTTTATATCACGGAAACCGCGATCAAGGACAAAAATATTACCTTCTTTTAGGAACTTACGCAAACTATTTGGATCTTCAATGACACTTTTTAAAATCTCCGCATCATTTTGATTAGCAAGGTATGGTCCAAGCATATCAACAATGTAGCCGTCAGTTGTGCACAGAGTAAAAGGTTTGCACAGAGGAACTTTCTTCTGCCCAGAGAAAGATTTTCTCTGATATTCATTGTTGGTGCTTTTTTGATGACGAGCGTACGTGCCATCACAAATTAAAAACAAATTGTCATTAATATTAAATAATTTTTTTGCCATTTCAGTTGTATGATTCTGAATAAGATCATCTCTATTGCAAGAATTTAAGCCGAAACGTAATGGCAAAACATCATCTTCGAAAGATTTGATTATACTGTTAGAATAATCTGAAACATCGTGTTCATTCTTTAATTGTAAGATAGAAGCTATCATTTTATTAGAGTTCCCTGTCCTTAATTTAAATAGGAAGACAACGAGTGCTTGGATTACCGAACGGGATTTACTGTTTCGCAGTGAAATCAACATATCTTTTATAGTATTAATATTTTCCCAATTTAATCCCGTAAAAACTTCTAACTGTTCTTCCGAAATACTATATTCGCCCACTTTGTCTAATAATGTCGAATCACATTTTATAGACAGAGTTTCCATCACTTTGGATAACTCTAATGCTGTGAGATTTGCTGTGTTAGAGTGTACTCTCAAGAGACTAAGATCATCTTCATAAATTCTATTTTTTATTAAGTGATCTTTACAACATCGATTTCCGCTTGGTATGTAGATTTTCTTCTTAATATATACTGAAATTCGAGCTTCTTCAGGAATCGTAGTCAGATTATCTGACAATAAACAAATACAACAATATTTATGCGTAGTAACAGTTCGTTGGATGGGAATTTCGATACGTTCGACCTCAGTAATTGTTTCCTTTGGTCTGAATTGAATTTTGAATGTTGGATCATCGTTATCGGATTCAGAGGGAGGGTCTCTTTCGATTTCAGACTCAGCATCTTTTTCGGGGTTCTTCTTTTTATAAATGGAAAGTCGACATTTGTTACATAAAATGTTACATAAAATGTCATTAACAACTATTATTCGCTGTAGAGATGAAGAGAAATCATGAGCTTCATTGACATTATTTATAATTCTCTTTTTACCTGTCACTTTTTTCAAAAATGTGTCGCAACCCGCACACTTCAATTTTATCGTTGCTGTCCTAGGCATACTCAAATAAAGAAAAACAGAAACTTCTAGTGACAAACAGTAAACGACTAAGTAACAAATGCGATTAATAAAAAAAAAAACGTTTCAGTTTTTATGAAAAATCATAAAAGAATGTAAAAATCAAAATAGTCACGGCTGAAATTGGCTTTCAGAATGAAACGCTCGGCTCTCTATCGAAAAGCGTAGAGAAACAAATGTAATAGCGGATTTGGAAGACTGAGTCTGCACAATAATCAGAAAAACAAATGACTATCAAAAAACTAAAGCTGGTATTACGTACTTCGGGACATAAGTTAACTGCTAGCAGTTATTACGTATCGAGAATGCACATCAATCAGTTTTCAAGACGAATCATAAAATAACGAAAGATTCTCATTAATAGATTTCTTCAGATGTTTCATATGAGCAGCAAGCAAAAGTCACGGCCAAAGTTGGCTTTCTGAATAAAACGCTCGGCTATCTGTTGTAAGCCTGAGAGAGTTGAAAACAAATGAATAGTGGACTCGGGAGATTGCCAAAGGTGACATATGATCACAGACTAAAATTAGTTTAATATAGTGTCAACCGGTCAGTCGAGATCGATATGCGTAGCTTGAGCGAGTGTGCTGTGAAAGCGTGGTACCGCATCGCATGCATGATTTTCATCATTTTTCGCCATGAAGTACCTCTATGAAAAATTTGGAAAAAATAGATGTTAAAGTAGACATTTTAAGGTTTTTTTTTTTTTTAAATTGGAGATGTATCTCTAAAACATAACCTCAAAAAAAAATTTTGAAATATTCAAAAATTTTTTTTACTCGTATTTTTTGTCATAATTTTTTTTTTAATTTTATTTTTAAAATAGACTTGTTGATGTTCATAACATATTTTTTTTTCATCAAAATCGGTTGAGCCGTTTTCGAGAAAAATCACTTTTTTTATTTTACTTTCCCTCTCCATAACTCCTACAAAAATGAAATTTTAAGGTTGATATTTACAGGATTTTTTAGACACATAGATGTCAATCTATGATGCCAATCTCGACTTGATACGTGCGGGGGCAACTTTTACATGCTTATCCCCCTAGGCCCTTTATTAAAATATAAATATATAAATATAAAAATATATAATATAAAATGTACAAAATATATACAATATA
Source organism: Camponotus floridanus (assembly GCF_003227725.1). NCBI lineage: Eukaryota > Metazoa > Arthropoda > Insecta > Hymenoptera > Formicidae > Camponotus > Camponotus floridanus. The sequence continues at coordinate 224,826 of NW_020229271.1, read as the reverse complement.
AATATATACAATTAATAAACGAAATATACATTTATTTACAACGGTATCCGATAATGTTCCCACGGTAATGTATCGGTGGTATCGGGTACGATATACCGCTTGTCGTCGTACGGACTCAGAGCAATTTTCGTCTCGCGAATCGTGTATACTTGGTGTAGTTTAGATCGTATACACGACTGCTGACGCGTCATTTCAATCTCTTTGTTCAAGCACCGCGTGTAATCGTCAAACGTTATCGTTCTCGCTACAACGCTGCTTTTGACACCTTTGACTTTCTTCGTATCCTTTTTTCCATTCATTCGTAACGCGTACATCTTTGCTCTGAGCCCGACGAATTCGGTCATTATGGCACCGTTATTTTCGTCCTTCATCAGATCCGGCACCTTTTTATTTACACGCGGTATACCGTACGCATTATCCACCGCATAATCGTTCGTATCGAATCTAACAATGTCACGCTTCATATTCTCATATACATTCGCACACTCGATTTTCCCTGTCGACGGAATCGATGTATTCGTACGGAAATAAACCTTTTTGCGTTAACAAATTGAAATTTTCTGTTGATAAATTTTGAAATTCCGATTTTAAAATTTTAAGCTTATCTTTGTCCAAAAATGATGCCAATTTATCGAGACTCGAGAAATTTGTATGAATCGATGAAACGTAATTTTATTTGATTTTTTGATTCTTATTCTTCTTTAAGATCAACAATTTTGGTAAACGAAATATATTTTTCCTTGGTTATCGGTAATAACTTGATTTTCCCTTCGAACGCTGTGGCTATTTCCTCGATGATAAGATGAGAATCATAACCGGATAAATTGTGAAACACTATCGGAATGCAAAAAGAAATTTTATAATTTAGATTACAATTTGAATGCGCGGGACCACTGTACCGCCCGGTCAGATGGCAATGATCGTGAACGCGTGTATCGTCTTGCGCGAACGGCTTTTCGCATATATGACAACGTGTGGCGCTATGGAATTTCTCCCACTTTTCGGACGTTAAATTTACCATGGGGACATTTGTTTTTAAAATATTCTTAACGCGAATTACTAAATTTTTAAGGTCTTCGGCGAACCATGCTAAACAATCGGCGATACGACGCGAATGATACGCCGGTAATGAGTCGTCGTACGAACAATGTACATAATAAGCTAAACTAAATACCCGATGGCGTTGATATAATTTTTCTTCTTTCGTCTTGGCCAAGACACATTCCAAGTCGGCGTAGACCACAAATGGAAGCTGCTCCTTCCGATTAGGGTTGCTGAACTCGAGCCGCTTGTCCTTGTCGCTCGGCAATCGGACAGCGCAGTCGTTTAGCTTTTCGCAGTCGACCGTATGCGATTGCAACTTGGCGTCTGAATAAAAATAATGAAGGCATCTGTAAAAGAAAAAAATTTTTTTATCATAAGATTTTTTATATAAATTATAATTTTTCAAATAATATAAGATAAAAAATTAGCGTCTACGAGCGACAATGGATGGTAAATGCCTGAAAAATTCTTTTTGATTGTACGCGAAATTTTAAACGAAAAACACGGCATATGCATATATTTTACTTGGTGCATTTAACCAAGATATAGATTCTCATTTTTGAGAAATTCTATACAACCCTCTTTACCCCCCCGAAGAGACGTAGACGAGAAAAATATCGGGGCGAAGTCGCTGAATCGGGAATCGAACCCGAGTCTTTCGCTTGCCGGGCGACTGCTCTTACTACTGAGCTATTCAGCCCCACACCGATACTACCCTCGTCTATTTGTTTATAACTATGGACAATGAAACGCGATCATTTCAGCTAGCGCGTGAATTAAATTAAATCGAAAGGAATTAGGCTCGTTATATATTCAATAATATGATAAGAAAATTAGCGTCTACGAGCGACAATGGATGGTAAATGCCTGAAAAATTCTTTTTGATTGTACGCGAAATTTTAAACGAAAAACACGGCATATGCATATATTTTACTTGGTGCATTTAACCAAGATATAGATTCTCATTTTTGAGAAATTCTATACAACCCTCTTTACCCCCCCGAAGAGACGTAGACGAGAAAAATATCGGGGCGAAGTCGCTGAATCGGGAATCGAACCCGAGTCTTATAGTAAAATATATGCATATGCCATGTTTTTCGTTTAAAATTTCGCGTACAATCAAAAAGAATTTTTCAGGCATTTACCATCCATTGTCGCTCGTAGACGCTAATTTTCTTATCATGTTATTGAATATATAACGAGCCTAATTCCTTTCGATTTAATTTAATTCACGCGCTAGCTGAAATGATCGCGTTTCATTGTCCATAGTTATAAACAAATAGACGAGGGTAGTATCGGTGTGGGGCTGAATAGCTCAGTGGTAAGAGCAGTCGCCCGGCAAGCGAAAGACTCGGGTTCGATTCCCGATTCAGCGACTTCGCCCCGATATTTTTCTCGTCTACGTCTCTTCGGGGGGGTAAAGAGGGTTGTATAGAATTTCTCAAAAATGAGAATCTATATCTTGGTTAAATGCACCAAGTAAAATATATGCATATGCCGTGTTTTTCGTTTAAAATTTCGCGTACAATCAAAAAGAATTTTTCAGGCATTTACCATCCATTGTCGCTCGTAGACGCTAATTTTCTTATCATGTTATTGAATATATAACGAGCCTAATTCCTTTCGATTTAATATAAGATAAACTTACCGATCGCAGATATATTTCTTGTGATAATTTTTGGTTAGTTGTGAGTTCACGAGCCAGGATAAATTCTTGATCCAAGCGAAATGTCCCACGCTGTTGTCATCTTCAATGTACAGCAGGTTCACATGCTTGTCCCGCTTCTGATCCGAAAGACGTATCGGGACAATGTTTTTGTCTTCGATGCCGTACACATTGATTGAAATGTCATTTGCATGTTCAAATTTTTTAATCTGATTCACAGTCACTGGAAACTCAATGTCCCGGAGATTCAGCACTGTCGCGTAATGCGGGTACGATGATTCCCGTTCCGTATGACTTTTGGCGGGATACAGAGCGGCGACCACTGCCCACGCGAAACACGCATTGTCCTTTGATTGCACGTTAATCACCGTTCTCTTTAGCATAATCTCCCGCGGTAACTTGATGTGACATCCGGCGAACAAAGGATTGTATATTTACTTGTTTATATTTACAGTCAAGTTCAGTATTCGCGACAAAGCCCACCCGCTATCGCGTTCCTGAAACTCTTCCAGCGACGCTAGGGTGGACTCGATAACACGCCGTTCGTATCACTCGCGTAAATCGGATGTGCGAAAGAGTTCCTAGTTTCTCGTATTCACACTTTTATTCGCGTGTTTATCACCCGACACAAATTCGCCGTTGAATATAGTGTTCACTTTTACACTGTTGTGTTTTTTTAAAGCGTCCTGCACATGTTCCAACACAATGTCTTTAGCGTCATCGAGAAATTGGCGTGATTATAGTTCGATGTGATTATAGTTTATCACCGCACCAGTTGATACGCGACTCTCGAACGCTGTATCAATTTCGCGCCACACAAGTGCATTTTGACGCACACTACATCCGGCACCCGCGTGTACGAAACGTCCACGTACCGAATTTTTCAAACCTTCGAGGCGCGCGATCCGAGCAATCAGTGATTGTCGATTTCCGATCGATAATCGCGGCCGTTTGATTCGACTTTGCTCTTCCAGCGACTCGATGTACTCGTCGCATCGTTGCTCCCACACAATGTAGTTTTCCAACGAATCAAGCAAAGCGGATTGTTCTCGCAAAATTTGCTCCTCCATATTGCTAACGTACACTTGCAAAATTTAGCGTTTCTAATGACAGGTCTGATGCACTTTAGCTTCTGGTGCGTCTCTCTATCATTTATATATCGTCTCATGCATTGTTTTATCATCGAACATTCTAGAACGATTTCATCTTACAAAAATTCCCCGTAGTACCGTGTGCAATTTGACCTTGATAATTTCACGTTTTGTCACGTACATTTGAAAAATCTAATGTGATTGCATCAGGGGCAACCGTACATCGGCGCTCGATTTTAGCGCTTTCACCTAAATCTTTGTCTGGGGATGATGCATGTTTTAACCTTGGCGGTCATTTTTTCACTATTTGTCACATACATTTGAATAATTTTAACATGATTGCATCAGGCGCAGCTGTACATCGGCGCTCGATTTTAGTAAATTCAGCTAAATCTTTGTCTAGGGATGATACACATTTTAGCAATTTCAGCTAAATCTTTGTTCTGAGGATGATGTCATCGCAGCCGTACATCGGCGCGACAAAATTTTGGAGGAAATTAAAATGTTGCGTCAGCAATAATCCCCTCTACATCGCAATTTGGGATACTATTTGAATTGATATTGATTCTATACGATTGCAGTATTGCATCAATCGCGCGTGTGACAGGTTCACCGCTGAAGAAATATGAATTTCTACGTTCCGATTCGAAACGGTGAAACTCCACCGTGTAAGAAGCAGAAATGCGACACGTAAGTTTAAATCGTTTAAAAAATTTTGTTACTTATTGATTTTTAATATTGTTGTATAATTTTTAATATTGTTGTATAATTATTTATATTTTATAGTATTCAGCCTCGTCGTGCGGCTCGCATACTTGGAAGAAGGTACGCTCTAACCCCGACGTCGTACAAGTATTTGGACATTCCGCAGTCGCTTCGCGAACATTCTAGTCCTTCGAGCCGGAGCTTTTTTCTCATCCGCAGCTTCGCGAGTGACTTTCCAGTGCTGTGCAGTGCAGCAAGTTCCTAAACAGACAAAGCAAATCAGTTATCATGAGTGCCGACCTGAAGGCTCTGTTGAAAGCTCAAGCCGACATCCACGGGCGAATGTCTCCATAGACAATCTTCGCAAGATGGAGGTCAACAACATCATTCTCGGCGCCGTTCAAGCTCGTCTCATGATCTTCGATAATCTCTGGGCGAAATTCGAGGCTCAACACGAATTAATACGGGCAGCTCTGAAAGAAAAATATTTAGAGAGTGAGTACGCAAAGCCGATTTCATTGATACCGCAGAATATACTTACATGTCCCAACGAAGCACGCTAACAGAGTACGCTGACAAACTTAATGCGGAGTCAGTTACTTCCAAATCTGAGCCGAATTCAGAGCATGCTCCAAAAACTACGTTGCCGCGCATTAAGCTCCAAACTTTTTCGGACGCGTACGGAGATTGACCCGCGTTCCGTGATCTTTTTTTGTCGCTCATCGGCAACAACTCGTCAATCTCAGATGTCGAGAAACTTCATTCATCTCCGTTCCTGTCTCCAAGGACTTGCGGAAAGATTAATTCGTTCGTTATCTATTACCGGAGATAATTACGAGCGAGCTTGGACCATCCTGAGCAATCACTATGAGAACAATCGAGAGCTGATCCGCTCCAATTTCACCGCGTTTACTGCCCTACCAAAAATGAAGAGCGAAACCGCCGAAAAATTGAATCGCATATTTAACGCCATCACAATTGCCGTGAATGCTCAGGAGAGCATTAAGAGGCTTATCGCCACCCACGGGATGGACCTTTTTAACCACCCCGTTATCAAACTCTTCGATTCGCGAACTCCGCTTGAATGGGAGACATCCACATGCGATTCTTTCGACCCGCCAGAACACGACGCCTTGATCTCGACTTCGTCTCGAAGCGAATTCTCGCCTTGAACGCCGCAAAGCCGAAGGCAAACGCGAAGACGTCAAACGATCCTCCGCACTCCGCCAAATCACACTTCGCGAAGAACGGATCGGACTCCTTCAAGTGCGCCGTGTGTAAGGGAAGACACATTCTAATGCAATACTCGGAGTTCAAAGCCAAGCCCGCAAGCGAAAGGAAGTCTTTCGTCGAAACCAACAAGTTATGCTTCAATTGCCGCGGCACTCACTTGATGGCAAAATGTCAGTCCACCAAGACGTGCGTTTCATGCAAGTCACAGCATCATTCTTTGCTTCACGATGCCTATCAATCTGCTCTATCCAACGAGGCCAGCTCGCTCTCAGTTATGCGTCCACCTTCGGAACGCAAGGCGATTTTTCTCGCGACCGCGGGCGTAACTATCGCCGATCATTTGGGGAGATCTCAAGCCGTCCGAGTCTTGATCGATAAGGGTTCGGAAGTGTCCCTCATCGCGGAAGCCCTAGCACAGCGACTTCGACTACCAGGACCTCGTTCCTCATTGGCAATCGTCGGAATCGGAGGAGCCCGATCAGTAACCACCAGAGGAAGGATTTCGTTAAGCCTCTCGTCCGGAGCAACGGGTGCTATCCTTCCCGTCGTTGCGTACATTCTGCCGCGTCTCTCCACGTATTCTGGGCCGATTGTGCGAAGCAAAATCACCTGGTCGCATATCTGCGGACTCCCGCTGGCGAATCCTGAATATATTGTTACGTCCCCCGCGCTAAAAATTTTACCCACTGCAGATAAATACGAATAACTAATGTACCGACACTAGATCTCGACCACACCGTCTTAAGCTAAAACGTAACGTTATCAATCCTCAAGCAAGTTCACAAAAACGGCGAGAGATGGCCAAGACGCCACCCGCACCGAAAAACACCCCCACGAGTTCAACCCTTTCCATCCCTGACCCGCACAAACCAAGGGACCTTGGATCAGTCCCAAAAATCTTCACTTCTATCTCGAGCGCCGAGCGAGCCATATCTCTTCCAGAAGTGCTCCTCAGACCCGCGATACTATTTCCACGGCATTGCCATTCCGATCGTATTTCTATTTCCGACTTCGTTACCATTCCCGACAATTCATTGTGATTCTACTATTTCTCGATTGCGATACTACCGTTTATACTACTATATCCAGCGTCCGCGCCGATAGCTCTCGAACCGAAGCGATACTTGTAACACTACCATCGTAAATAAATAAAATTGTAAAATATATACATACATCGCTACCTCTTAAATCCGCTGTTTGGTGCTAATACCCAGCACATTCGGCACTCCTTCCCTTGAAGGAACTCCGGTGCGAATAATCGCACGCTGTTCCCGAAATCCGTCACAATCCCATGGTCGAACTCAGCGCAATTATATTAATATAATCTTTTCTGTAAATGCCCAAAGCAAGGAGAGGCGGACACCTATACCACGCGCGCAAATTATACTTTAATTATAAATACGATCCTGTTACCCAAGAGGACAGCGACTTGTTGGGAACAGAAAGAATAAGTTTTGACCCTGAATACGAAGCATACTTCGATCCGCGACTTGCCATAAAAGAACTTAAGACCCTAAGGAAGGACATCAGGATTAAGACAATAGAGTATTTTCCGTGGCCGCGTGAACTGAAAGTAATAGATACCAACCCGTCTCTACCACCCTTGGAATCCGCAGCGGGAGACCCGAGGAGAATCCAGTATCTCCAACTCCGCGCAGAAGTATTGCACACCGCGTACGGGGCCAGCACCCCCGAACATTGGGGAACTGCGGATCAACTTATCATATTAGAATAACCTTCACATAACGAATTCTACACTCAACACGCTCAAACAGGAAGACCGGAAACAAAAGGGGACCACTCGATTTCACTTTTATTGCTCCCAGGCGCGGCAACCCTTTTTTTTAAACAAATATTGAGAAGTTTAAACATCTCTCTTAAGTTTAAACATAAAAAAAGGAAGATAAAAGGCGGTAGAGAGCATAAAATTACATAATCGTATAAAATAGTTTAATAAAATAGTATAGACCGATAAAGAAAAGCAAATTCAGTACAATTTGAATAATTACAAATAATAATAATATAAATAAATATAATAGCGAACGTTTCTGGCTCTTGCTTCGAACCTTCTTCAGCGCAATGACAAATAAGATATAAATAATGGTACGGTGAGGACATAATAAAATTAATATAAAAATAAATGATAATGAATATTATAAAAAACAGGAATCAAGAACGCAATGCCGCAAAGATAGTAATCGCTTGTCGAAAAAATAAGAAAGTAGAATGCAACTTGTGGAAGATTCCTCCTAAATTAAAAAACCTTATTAGAGACAATTCGAAATCCATAATTAAAAATATTTCCTCATTTTCCTATCCAAGAAATTTACATAATGAATGGTTAATATGCCTTTATTCGACCACAAAAAATTTTCTCCATAATAACAAAGATCTCATCCTCACTCGTGCTGACAAGGGTAACGTTACTGTAGCTCTCGATAAATCCGATTATTTAAACAAAGTTGAAGTTTTGCTTCGTGATGAGAACACCTATGTAATAATCAAAAAAGATCTTACTAAAAAATAGATTTCGAATTTGAAAGAAGTATTATCTAGATGGAAGAATCACGGTTATATCTCTAATGTAACTTATAAATCTTTTCTGTTCACCGATGGTATCTTGCCTAGAGCTTATGGTTTGCCTAAAATCCATAAGATTGGCATTCCATTCAGACTCATTGTCTCTTCTATTAATAGTCCACTTTATTCTATCGCATTATTTTTGCACAAGGTCATAATTAAGAACTTGCCTGTTGCCTCTAGTCAGGTTAACAACAGCTTTGATTTAGTATATAATTTGGCAAATGTCCATATAGATGATAACTCTAAACTGATCTCTCTGGATGTCATTTCCTTATTCACGAATATTCCTATTGATCTTGCTCTTCTCAGCGTCTCGAACAGATGGTGTTTTATACGTGATGCGTGTGATCTGCCCGAATCCGAGTTTTTAAATGCAATCAGACTAGTTTTAAACTCTACTTTTTTTACTTTTAATAACATCATATACAAACAAACTTTTGGTACTCCCATGGGATCTCCTTTATCACCTATCATAGCTGATATTGTCTTACAAGACCTAGAAAAGAATGCTTTGAATATGCTCAAATTTACCCCCCGTTTTTATTTTAGATACGTTGACGATATTTTAATGACAGTTCCTTCCGACTCTATTGACATGACTCTTTCTATTTTTAACTCATTTCATGACAGACTACAATTTACATCTGAATTAGAAGTTGACAGAAAAATCAATTTCTTAGATGTAACTATAATTGTGGAAAATAATGCTTTAATTTTTGACTGGTTTCATAAATCTACATTTTCGGGCAGATATTTAAATTATTATTCCCAACACCCGTTATGCCAGAAGAGAGGCACGATAATCGGCCTTGTTGATAGGGTTTTTTCTTTATCACATCCAAGATTTCACAGCAAAAACCTTGATCTTATTGTTAGAATCCTTTTGGACAATTGCTATCCGCTGAACGTCATTTTTGAAGTCATGAATAAGAGGCTGAGATTCTTGATCGGTAGCCATGGTCGCATTGTTAATGGGACGCAGAATAGTTCCCCCACTTACTTCACTGTTCCGTATTTACCAAACGTTACAGAACAGTTTAGGAACATCACAAAAAACTTGGATATTAAACTTTCCTACACTAGTTTAAATAAACTAAACAAGTTTATAAAAGTGCATAAAGACTGCATTCCTAGTAATTACAAAACTAACGTAGTCTATAAAATTAACTGCTCTGATTGTGACGCTTCTTATATCGGTCAAACTTCGAGAATGCTGAAGACAAGAATTTTTGAACATAGATCTCAGATTAACAGGAATCATGTGACTCCTTCAACTGTCACAAATCACAGACTGCAGTGTGATCATGATTTTTGTTGGGATGATGTTCAGGTTTTAGACGAAACTTCATCTTATTATAAAAGACTTATTTCTGAAATGTTGTTTATTAAGAGACAAAAGAATGATTTAAATTTGCAGACAGACACAGAAAATTTACCGTCTTTATATCTTGACATTATAAACAAGTTACCGAAAATTTGAAAGTCATGCTTATGTATATATACGAGCCATCTCGCTGGCACTTTTACACAGTAACCGATCTTTATGTCGAACCTTATTGTCTTCCGACCCTTAATATTACTGCTGAGCGATTTCTTCGTGAGTATTTTTTGATAATTTCTTATATCATATTAATAATTCAATCTAATAGTGCCAAATTTTAGGCTGCATTTGGTACTGCTGTCGAGTTTTCGTTCGGCATCTATTATACTTGCATAATAAGGTTTCTGTATCTCACGACATGGAGATTTATTATTTTTTCGACAAGCGATTACTGTCTTTGCGGCATTGCGTTCTTGATTCCTGTTTTTTATAATAATCATTATCATTTATTTTTATATTAGTTTTATTATGTCCTCACCGTACCATTATTTAAACCCTTTTTTTAAATTTATTACCCCCGCTACCTGACCCCCGAGTTTTCCCTCGTCTAGCAAGGAACCAAAGAGATTATTTTTCAATAATATTAATCCTACAAGCGTTCAATCTCCCTCGATCTTGTAAATTATTAACTATAAATAAATTTATAAAGCCATAATCTCATCGTCTTTACTAAATTGGACTATATCCACATGAATCCCAAAACCGTCCGCGACGAAGTACGCCGAAGGGTTCGAAGTATCCGCTGCACATACATCTCCGGATTCGCACACCGAACCCATCTAATCCTCTATTGCGCCTCTTGCTTCATAAACTCGGATGATATCATTAAGGACCCGTATGCATATTTCAACGTTCACCTTGCCATAGACAGTACCACCTATAGCGGTGTTCATTGCACGGCTTGCTCTCGTAACCTAGCGAATTTCTTTTCTTTCGATTGCGACAAGTGTACCTCGGGCTACATTAATTTTATAATAGATTTAAGGCGGCAAGGTGTAAACTATTATTCTCTACCCGACCCGATTAAGGTCTTCGTGGACGGCACGATCCCCGCCAGCTTTACCGTGCGCGATTTCTCATAATCGGCAAACAATCGGTAAGGCTCTCGAGTTGGTAACTACCATCAGGCGCTAAGATAGTTCGTCTGTAACATCGCGACGATCGGTAACCAGCCGACAGGGAAAATTTTACGCGTACGTGCCCATTCGGTCCGTCCCCGCAGGTAGAAATCCATCGTCCAGATACCCTAGCCGTTGGGTAATCCCTAGGAGTTGAGCTCTTAAAATAACGGCACTGTCCGGCACATAGTCCGAGCATTCGAAAGAGCCGCGACCTCGCCGGGACGTAACAATCTAAAGCAGGATCGTAGAACTCCTGCTCGGTACCGACGTATGTTCCATCATTCTCGAAGATGGATTCCGCAAGGGTCGTAAAGACGAATCGATCGCGCAAAAAACCGCTTTAGGATGGATCCTCTCAGGAGGATGTAGGACCGCATCATTGCACGCTCCACACAGCTCTCTTCAATGCTCTTTGGATCACGAGCTGAACGAGCTAATTCAGCGATTCTGGGAGCAGGATAGGGAAACCTCCGCTCCTGTTACGCTTACGCTGAACGAAGAGAGGTGTGAGGAGATCTTCGTCCGCAGCCAGTCGGACACCTTCCGAACGTAAGGCTACCGTTTTCCGGATCACCATCTTCCCCTGAAACTCGTAAGCCGGCCGAAAGCTTGCTGTCCGCTTGCTGTCCGCCATGGAACGTCGCTGTTCCCAGGATGCTCATTTCGGGGAGTTGTACCGCGCCTTCATGCAGGAGTATGAAAATCTGCAACACATGGAGGCAGTAACCACATCCACAACTCCAAGGAATACTGCATTGTGCTACTTACCGCATCATGGAGTGCTGCGGGAAGTCAGCACCACGACCAAACTCCGAGTCGTTTTCAATGGCTCCCAGCGCACCAGTAGTTCACTGAACTCTCAACTGTTGGTTGATGTCAATCTCTTGCCAGTCCTCGCTGACGTACTTCTACGCTGACGCTGGCACCGCTACGTGCTAGTTACGGACATCGAAAAGATGTACTGTCAGATCCTCGTTCACCCGGAGGACTGCGATCTATAACGCATTCTCTGGCGAAACAACACCGCAAATCAAGTCCGCGAATACCGCCTGAAGACGGTGACATACGAGCTAGCGTGCGCGCCATTCTTGGCAATACGAACCCTTCGCTAGCTCGCCAACGACGAGGGGGTCTCGATACCCGCGTACTTCGCACTTCGGCGCGATACTTACGTGGACGACGTCGTGACCGGAGCAAACACCTTATCGGAAGCCACCTCACTGCAGAGAGAACTACGCAGCCTGTGCATGGCGGGCGGGTTTCAATTGTGGTTGGTCAACTTCTTGAGTCTTATGCCTTAAGTCTCCTTAAAATCTCAGTGTAGATGACACTTTAAGAGTCGTCTACAATGGCCGTAGCATAAGGTTGTAAGGCGTAAGACTCAAGAAATTGACCAATCACAGTCAAGTATGGCCGTGTTCCGAAATTGCTGACAGTTTACTGCCAACACTAAAAATATATAATGTACGTAACGTGCACTGTAGAATTTGCAGTATACTGATAATAATTTCGTAACGGGCTTTTTCGTCTTACAACCTTATGCTACAGCCACCGTAGAATTGCCTTTAACCGTCATCTACAATGAGATATTAAGGCATTTATCTTAAGAAATTCACCAAACACAATCGAATATTCCCTTAATACTATAGAGTGATTGGTCAATTTCATAAGTTCTACGCCTTAAAATCTTATTATAGACGCTACATTAAGCGTCGTCTACAATGAAATTTTAAGGAGACTTAAGTCGTAAGATTTAAGAAATTGACCAATTACAGTCAAGTATAAAAAGAATATTCGATTGTGATTGGTCAATTTCTTAAGTCTTACGCCTTAAGTATCCTTAAAATGTCAATGTAGAAGACGCTTCAAGAGTCGTCTACAATGGTCGTAGCATAAGGTTGTGAGGCGTAAGACTCAAGAAATTGACCAATTACAGTCAAGTATGGCTGTGATCCGAAAATGCTGCCAGTTTACTGCCAACACTGAAAATATATAATATACGTAACGTGCACTATAGAATTTAGCAGTATACTGGTAATAATTTCGGAACGCGGCTTATGAAGAGAATGCTCGGCTGTGATTGGACAATTTTTTAAGGCTTAGAGCTTAAATTATCTGTTGTAGATCGGGATTAAAGGTTCGTCTGCATGGCCGTAGCATAAGGTTGAAAGGCGTAAGACTCAAGAAATTGACAAATCACAGTCAAGTATGGCCGTGTTCCGAAATTGCTGCCAGTTTACTGTCAACACTGAAAATATATAATATACGTAACGTACACTATAGAATTTGCAGTATACTGATAATAATTTCGTAACGCGGCTTATGAAGACAATGCTCGGCTGTGATTGGACAATTTCTTAAGACTTAGGACTTAAATCTGTGGTAAATCGGGATTAAAGATTCGTATGCATGGCCGTAGCATAAGGTTGTAAGGCGTAAAACTCAAGAAATTGACCAATCACAGTCGAGTACTTTCTTAATATTTGATTGTGATTGATCAATTTCTTGAATCTTACGCCTTACAACCTTATGCTACGGCCACTTAGGACGACCTTAAAGCAACGTCTGGCAGTAGAATTAATGAATTAAAGCTGTAACTCAATAAATTGACCAATCACAGTCGAGTATTCTTTTAATGCTTGAATGTGATTGATCAATTTCTTAAGTTACTGCTTTAATCCGTTAATCCTACTGCCATTGTAGATGACGTGTTAAGCGTCTTCTACAATGAGATTTTAAGGCGTAAGACTTAAGAAATTGACCAATCACAATCGAATATTCTCTTAATACTAGACAGTGATTGGTCAATTTCTTATAGTTTAGACCTTAAATTCTCTATTGTAAATCAGGATTAAAGGGTCGTCTGCAATGGCCGTAGAATAAGGATGTAAGTCATAAAACTCAAGAAGTTGACCAATCACAGTCGAGTATTCTCTTAATATTTGAGTATTTTTTAAATGCTAATATAGAATATTCTTTTAATGCTTGAATGTGATTGGTCAATTCCTTAAGGTACTGCTTTAATCCGTTAATCCTACTGCCATTGTAGATGACGTGTTAAGCGTCTTCTACAATGAGATTTTAAGGCGTAAGACTTAAGAAATTGACCAATCACAATCGAATATTCTCCTAATACTAAACCGTGATTAGTAAATATCTTAAAACTTACGCCTTAAAATCTTATTATAAACGCTACATTAAGCGTCGTTTACAATGAAATTTTAAGGAAATCAGGCGTAAGATTTAAGAAATTGACTATTTACAGTCAAATGTAAGGAGAATATTCGATTGTGATTGGTCAATTTTTTAAGTCTTACTCCTTAAGTCTCCTTAAAATCTCAGTGTAGATGACGCTTCAAGAGTCGTCTACAATGGCCGTAACATAAGGTTGTAAGGCGTAAGACTCAAGAAACTGCCCAATCACAGTCAAGTATGGCCGTGTTCCGAAATTGCTGCCAGTTTATTGCCAACACTGAAAATATATAATATACGTAACGTGCACTATAGAATTTGCAATACTGTTAACAATTTCGGAACACGGCTAATGAAGAGAATGCTCGGCTGTGATTGGTCAATTTCTTAAGGCTTTGGGCTTAAATTATCTGTTGTAGATCGGGATTAAAAGGTCGTCCACAATGGCCGTAGCATGAAGTTGTATGGCGTAAAACTCAAGAATGGACGAATCACAGTCAAGTATTCTATTAATATTTGAGTGTGATTGATCAATTTCTTGAATCTTACGCCTTACAACCTTATGCTATAGCCACTGTGGATGACCCTAAAGCATCGTCTACAATGGCAGTAGAATTAATGAATGATAGCTTTATCTCAATAAATTGACCAATCACAGTCGAGTATTCATTTAATGCTTGAATATGATTGGTCAATTCCTTATGTTACTGTTTAATCCGTTAATTCTACTGCCATTGTAGACGACGTGTTAAGCGTCTTCTACAATGAGATTTAAGACTTAAGAAATTGACCAATCACAATCGAATATTCTCTTAATAATAGACTGTGATGGGTCAATTTCTTAAGACTTACGCTTTAAAATCTTATTATAGACGCTACATTAAGCGTCGTCTACAATTAAATTTTAAGAAGACTGTTACGTCCCCCGCGCTAAAAATTTTACCCACTGCAGAAAAAAAACGAATAACTACTCTACCGATACTAGATCTCGACTACACCGTCTTAAGCTAAAATGTAACGTTACCGACCAATCCTCAAGCAAGTTCACAAGAACGCCGAGAGATGGCCAAGACGCCACCCGCACCACCGGAAAACACCCCCACGAGTTCAACCCTTTCCATCCCTGACCCGCACAAACCAAGGGACCTTGGGTCAGTCCCAAAAACCTTCACTTCTATCTCGAGCGCCGAGCGAGCCACTTCTCTTCCAGAAGTGCTCCTCAGACCCGCGATACTATTTTCACTGCATTGCTATTCCCATCGTACTTCTATTTCCAACTTTGTTACCATTTCCGACAATTCATTGTAATTCTACTATTTCTCGATTGCGATACTACCACCGTTTATACTACTATATCCAGCGTCCGCGCCGATAGCTCTCGAACCGAAGCGATATTTGTAACACTACCATCGTAAGTAAATAAAATTGTAAAATATATACTGCGACGTTTTTCTCCTTCTTTATTCTAATTTTGACCGGATAGAACGCCGTCAAACAAAGGATGAATATAAGATTTCCGCGCTCGGAGGAACAGGGATGAAGGGTGCTCGCGCGGGCCGCGGCGGAGCGGAGGTAGTTCGATATCTCGATTGGTTGGGCGCCAGATGCGGTCTTTCACGCATCAGTTTTCCACGAAATTTTTAAACAGCGCGAAAGATGATAGCCTGCTTCGCCACGGGCTGACTAGTTCGCCTAACGATAGAGGGGAGGGGTTCTTAGAGCGAGCCAATTAGTTATGCGGAGATTTTATTAATTCGATGTGCGAGCGACACAGAAACGGGTATCGACGACCACAGGGGACTAATATTCAAATAAATTACGCGAATTTAACCAGGCAATATAACAGATTTATTAATAGAAAAATAATAAGTGGGAGAAAAATATAAAAGCCAAATCGAATGACAAATCAGATTGAAACGAGGTTCACAATACTTCGATTAAAGACAAGCAAAGGAAATATAAAATCCAATCAAAAATAACATGAATAAGGAGACGTGATTCACAGCAAATGGTCGCTTGAGATAACTAATCGAAAAGAAAGCTAAGACTTTATAATAACGGTAAGCAGACTCGAATTTGCGAAACTCTATTATTACGGAGAATAGCGAGAAGCGCACCGAACATTACAATTACTGAGAACCGAAAGAAGTGCGCGAGCTCTTGCAATTACGGAGAACGGAAAGAAGCGCGCGAGCGCTTATGATTTCGGAGAACCGAACGAGGCGCGCTATTACGAGTACGAAAAACAGAAAGAAATACGAGATCTTAGAATTATCGAAAACGGAAATGAACATTTAATACTTTATATTATTTAATTGCAGTAACAGAGATAACGCCAAGACGATGTAACCTACTGAAAGAACGGCAATATCTAGTCGATCGGAACGCGGAATTCGCGTATCGCAACGATCAGGCGTTCCCGCCGGTGCACACACGGCACGGCGGGTGTCGACAGCTTACGCCTGCGACAGCCGATTGTTCGCACGTCCGCGGTCAGCGGACTGCGAGTCGCAAAAAAAAGAGAACGCACGTAGAGAGAGATGGTCGAAAATCGAGGCCCGCTTTGGTCGCGCAACTTCCGGTCCGCTGTCACAATTTCCAAGGTACTCACCAATTTGCCGCTCAAGCTGTCGCGGAACTCTTTCCCTGGGGTGGCGGTCGACAGCACTTACAATCGGTCGGAGTCGCTCCACTCCGACCGGCGATAGCCTCGAGTTAAAAATTCTACACTAACGCGCGTCACACGGATAATGGAGAGGCGAACGAGTATATCGGGTGAGATCGATCGACGGATCACTGTCGCCCCTGGACTACGGTCGCACTCCACTTCTTTTCACTACCGCGAAATTTACGCAACACTAATCGCGACCGGCCAGAGGGGTCGACCCGCGAGCCGTATCGGTGGACGGCGTACAAATTTTCGTAATTAAACACAAGATAGCTGGGTGACCTCACCGTTGAACTCTTCGCTCGTGGTTTCCGCCAATTCGTCTCCTTTTGTGCCGAACGTCCGCGATACTCTCTCTAAGCTTTCACCGAAAATCTCTCAGAACAAGTGCTTGAAAAAGGCTGCCTGCAAGTGTTGTATTTTAATTTCAAATTATTGAACTTCTTGATCAAGTTGTTTTTTACACTGAAATCAAAGGATGTGAGTCTTTATTAAGTACAAAAAATTCCTTCACCAAATCGTGTGGTAAGCATTGAAAGAGACATTTTTCAATGTTTTTAACTTTTTCAAACATTGAAGTCTAAGTGGTTTGTGAACCTAAGCAGCAAAAACATACCAGACACGGTTTTTGATTTGTTGAGCCTCGGTGACAGTTTTGCATTGCCTATTGTACAGGATCACAATAATGATCGTACCAATTACGTTCTGAATGTCGTCAAAAACTTTGAAGAAAAGAGTAATATTTTACCCACGGATTCCATTGAAACAACCAGGATTTCCGTGGCAAACATTCTCCAAAGGTTCCTCTCCACCAAGACACATATTAATTATGGTGACAGATACATCCTTAACTCCTTTAACGCTTCTAAGAGATTTTTACGCGATAATAACGATATTATGGTCACGAGAGCTGACAAGGGTCAGATTACCGTGGTTATGGACAAAAAAGATTACTTTGACAATATGGACATGCTGCTGAGGGACCAAACCACGTACAAAGAATTGAAAAAAGACCCTTTAAACAAATTAACTAGCAGAATCAATGGGTTAGTCAAATCTTGGTTCACTAATAACTTGATAACCGAAATGATGTATACGCATTTAAATTACCGTTCGTGCAATTTAAATGCTTATACATCATTTCGGTTATCAAGTTATTAGTGAACCAAGATTTGACTAACCCATTGATTCTGCTAGTTAATTTGTTTAAAGGGTCCTTTTTCAATTCTTTGTACGTGGTTTGGTTCCTCAGCAGCATGTCCATATTGTCAAAATAATCTTTTTTGTCCATAGCCACGGTAATCTGACCCTTGTCAGCTCTCGTGACCATAATATCGTTATTATCGCGTAAAAATCTCTTAGAAGCGTTAAAGGAGTTAAGGATGTATCTGTCACCATAATTAATATGTGTCTTGGTGGAGAGGAACCTTTGGAGAATGTTTGCCACGGAAATCCTGGTTGTTTCAATGGAATCCGTGGGTAAAATATTACTCTTTTGTTCAAAGTTTTTGACGACATCCAGAACGTAATTGGTACGATCATTATTGTGATCCTGTACAATAGTTATACGTAAATCGTTCCTGTATAATAGTTAAACGTTAATCGCGTTGTTATGGTCTGCCGAAGATCCATAAGGATGGTTTTCCGTTGAGAGTTATTGTATCAGCTCTGGGAAGCCCGGTATATAATATCTCGAGATACATCCACAACATCTTATATAAATCAATAAAGAAACCAAATTCTTACGTCAAAGATGATTGGTCCTTTGCTGATAATATAAAGAACACAGTTATCAGTGAAGAGAATATCATGGTTTCTCTGGATGTAACGTCTCTATTTACAAATGTTCCCAAGGAGCTAGTTATTAACGCCATAAGAAGGCGTTGGGATGACATTTCGAAAAATACTAAATTTAACTTATTTCAATTTTTGTTTGCTGTAGAGACGATTTTAGATTCAACCTGCTTTTCATTTAACGGACGTTTTTATGAACAGATCTTCGGCAGTCCTATGGGTTCTTCATTGTCACCTATCCTGGCTGATATGGTGATGGACGACTTGGAGACATATTGCTTAGACTCATTAAGTTTTACTGTACCTACGTATTATAGATTTATAGACGACGTTTTCAATAGTACCACGTGAAAGAATTAACGAAATTTTAAGAAACTTTAACTAATAACTAATAACTATTTAAAATAACTAATAACTATCACGAGCGCTTGAAATTTACATATGAAATTGAAGCTGATTCATCGATTAGTTTTTTGAATGTCAAAGTCATTCGGTCCGGGAATACTCTGATTACTAACTGGTTTAGGAAACCGACATGGTCAGGGAGGTACATTAACTATCATTCTAACTACCCGTTAAAATATAAAATCAACACTACATATAATTTAGTTGACCATGCTATTCTATTATCTAACGACTGCTTCTGGCAAGAAAATATCAAATTAGTATTTGACACTTTAATCAGTAATTGTTTTCCTGAATATATAATACACAGACACATTCAAAAAAGAGTTAATTTTTTAAATAATCGTGATCTTAATGATACAGTTGACGTGAACCTTGCTGGTTCTGACAAGACTCAATTTATTTCAATACCATATGTGGAGAATTCGAGTCATGATTTGTATCGCCTTCTGAAAAATAGCGGTGTTAACGTCGTCTACAAAATAACTAAAAAACTAAATAATTTAATTAGACGTGGTAAAGATAATTTACAGAATAATGATAAGACAGGTGTTGTATATAAATTAAATTGTAAAGATTGCAATTTGTCATACATCGGGCAAACAAAAAGACATTTACGTACGCGATTAAAAGAACATTGCAACAATATAAAGTTACACGAATCTAATCATTCGGTTATTAGCAAACATAGATTAAAATCTAGACACGATTTTGACTGGTCGAAACCTAATATTTTGCATAACGAAAAATATGTTCGAAAGAGAGAAATTGCTGAGATGTTTTTCATCAAAAAATTTAATAATAATTTAATCAACCTACAGAAAGACACAGATAATTTAAATAATATTTACGATAAAATAATAAAGGTCACATAGTCTCATAGCGTTTGTTTTTAATCTCTTGACGAAGTCTCTCACGGACACATCAATTTCTCTCTAATTTAAATCTTTTAATAAATAACGTTTTTGTTAATGTGATTTGTGCAATTTATAAGATCATCGTCTATGCCGGTCTCCTGATTTATGGCTTCGGTATACTAACATTGTTACATTTTAATTTGTTGAGCGTGTTATATATTGAAACTGTCAATTAATTTATCAATTTATAATCTTTGCAGTATGTACTTGATAAGGACCATAACCATATGATCAAAACGTCGTAATAATAAACTAAATTTCTGGCTAGTTTGGTCGACTACATTTTTTCAATAATCCTTTCAAAATCTATAGCTTCCGCTTGGTTTTTTAATCATCACGATTGGACTCGACCATTCGCTCGTGGATGATTCTATTATATCCGCCGCTAACATCTTGTCGACCTCGGTATGGATAGCTTGCTGTATTTGCGGTGACACCGGATAGTAACGTTGTTTAATGGGCGCGTGGCCGGCTACGTCTATTTTATGCGTGGTCAACGGAGTGGCTCCCGGTTTTTCTGGATCCCTCACTACACGTGATCTTATGAATTCCGACAGCCTCTGTTCCTCATTTTGCGACAGCTCACTAATCCCACAGCACGTCATTGGCCTGACCTTTGACCGTGTTGCGCGTTTTGATTTCGTCGGTTGTTTGTTTGCTGTTGGCTCGCCCTTTTTCTGCGACGCGTCCGGCTCTCCGGGCGGGTCCAGCGTATCAGAGTTTCTCGACGATTCGCGCAAACAAAAGTTTGAAGTCGGCCGTTGCGTTTCGAACGGATAGGTTATTTGGAATTTATCCTGAAATGCCCATTCATTGCGCGAAAAATTTATCATCATTCCGAATTTCGTGAGAAAATCGAGGCCCAAGATACAGGTTAGCGACAGCGTGAGCAAAGCGTACGCGGTTAGCGTCCGCGCCCTTCCCCGAATACTCACCGGTACCTCAATCTCCCTCCGTACCCGCGTCGTCTGACCCGTTGCGGTGGTCACGCGGCGCCCCCGCACCGGTTGGAACGACAGCTTCTTATCTCGAAGTAAATCCATTACTTCCGGTCCCAGGAAAGTCCTACTCGATTCCGAATCAATCAACGCTGTCACGTCAAATTCCCATAATTTAACACGAAGATATAACAAAGAGGACGCGTCGCGACTGCCGAGAGTGCTATATGAAAATTCACGCGTCGCTTCTTCGTTATCTTTTGCGGGGGTATTCGCGGTTGACGGAGTCAGTTCCCCCTTTCCTTCCGACTCCCTTAAGCTTTTCCCTGACAATCGGGACAGGTGCGCAGCGTGACCTCCGCCCTTCCGCACCGGTAACAGTGGAGGCGCGGAGCGGCCTCACAATTTCGCGAAAGATTGCCCGTGCCATCACAGTTCCAACACTTGGCGATTGCCAAGCGCGGGTTGGCCGACGGCCCTGCCGATCCCGTCAGGGCCTTCCCCTTTTTCGACACCCCCTTTGATGTCGAGGCGTTGGCCTCGGTGCTCAGGGCGACCAGCGGTTCGGTCGCTTTATGCCCACCGGCGTTTCGCGGGGGTTTATATGCGAGATCCGGGAACAAAGACTTTTCTGGCAACGGGAGGGCTCGGTAGCGTTGGGTGAACTGATAATTGTCCTCCGCGCGCGTCGCCAGCATCTCGAGCGTATCGAGATCGACAGCCTCTTCCCGGCGAACAACTATTTGTAGACGGGGGAGCATATTCCGAAACGCGTTACTAACTTTCTCCCTCTCACTCCATGGAGGCGATAATTTATTAAAGAGGGCCCCAAACGTCAAATAATCGGCCACTGGCTCGTGTTCGCCTTGGGTGCGCCGTATGATTTCGTCGCGAAGCGCGAACTGTAAATCGGGATCTCCGAATCGGGTTCTCCACGCATTCTTCAGTTGATTCCACGAAGTGAACGAATTCTTTTTGCCCCGATACCACGACAGCGCAATGCCGGTTAATACGAACGGCAGACAGCGTAAAACGTCCTCATCGGACATTGTTACTAGCTCGCGGCCCTCCTCAATCCGCGTTAAGAAGGCCTCGGCATCTTCCCCGCGAGTTCCCGAAAATTTCAGATTCCATTTTCTCATAACGTCATACATGGCAGCGGCTGAACTCCGTCCCGCGGATCGTGAGGCCTCGTATCGCACATGCGATGGTATGGCCTCCCCCATCGTCCCGTGGCCCGCGGGCGTGGGACTGTCTGGGCGCGCGTCCGCCCTCAGCGGTAAATCCAAATGTTCGTCACTCGACATGGTCCCTAACGGGTGTGAGTCCCCTTGACCCGCGCGAATCCGCCGCACGTGACGCAGCAGACGGTCCACTAACGAAAAATACCGACCCTACGTCGGGAGTCCTCTAACCCGTAATTCGCGAATTAACTGATCGTAAGTTAACTCGAAAATCCACACGTCCTCCGGGCTATCACTCGGCATGCGAAGAGGATTCACAAAAAAAGAAAAGAAGAAACGAAAAGAAAAGACAGAAAACAAAAAGAAAGAAAAAAATTGGGGGGGGGGGAAGTCCCCAAAATAGGACCTGACTAACTGAAGGACGAACACCAGACTTGATAATCACGCTGCTAAACAAACTCAATTTCTCTTAATGCCGCAAATAAGATCATAAATCCCGACAATGATAACAATGATCCAATTTATTCAAAATCAACAATGCCTGTATTTGATTATCGAGACGATCTCTTCATCTCAATAATAATTTACTGTTTTACGGTTATTTGTTAGGATCTCCTTGACAACAAAAACGCCAGATCTCTCCGAAATCTATTGTTCGTTTCGTTTATCAGCCTCGAATAATTGTTCACTCTATTTATATGAAGTATCGCAATATAGATGTCAAGTTTTTCCCGAGTAGAAAAACTTGACGTCGAGATAATCGAAGAAACAATAACACCGAGATATACGGGCAAGAATACACACTGTAACAATAGCGAACAAACAGTACGAGATAGCGTTAAAGGAAAAAAAATAGATATATCGACAGCGCCAAGTAAATCGACAGTGAGATCGACAGCAAATCTGAGAATAACACAAAAAATCTGTCGAAATAATACTCTCTTCGACTCCCGAATTTCTTATCCCTCGCGAATTACGTATTTTTCGCCGCAACTCGCTCTTAAGGGCCCCACGTTGGGCGCCAAATTTTGCGACGTTTTTCTCCTTCTTTATTCTAATTTTGACCGGATAGAACGCCGTCGAACACAGGATGAATATAAGATTTCCGCGCTCGGAGGAACAGGGATGAAGGGTGTTCGCGCGGGCCGCGGCGGAGCGGAGGCAGTTCGATATCTCGATAGGTTGGGCGCCAGATGCGGTCTTTCACGCATCAGTTTTCCACGAAATTTTTAAACGCGAAAGATGATAGCCTGCTTCGCCACGGGCTGACTAGTTCGCCTAACGGTAGAGGGGAGGAGTTCTTAGAGCGAGCCAATTAGTTATGCGGAGATTTTATTAATTCGATGTGCGAGCGACACAGAAACGGGTATCGACGACCACAGGGGATTAATATTCAAATAAATTACGAGAATTTAACCAGGCAATATAACAGATTTATTAATAGAAAAATAATAAGTGGGAGAAAAATATAAAAGCCAAATCGAATGACAAATCAGATTGAAACGAGGTTCACAATACTTCGATTAAAGACAAGCAAAGGAAATATAAAATCCAATCAAAAATAACATGAATAAGGAGACGTGATTCACAGCAAATGGTCGCTTGAGATAACTAATCGAAAAGAAACCAAAATCTTTATAATAACGGTAAGCAGACTCGAATGCGCGAAACTCTATTATTACGGAGAATAACGAGAAGCGCACCGAACATTACAGTTACTGAGAACCGAAAGAAGTGCGCGAGCTCTTGCAATTACGGAGAACGGAAAGAAGCGCGCGAGCGCTTACGATTTCGGAGAACCGAACGAGGCGCGCTATTACGAGTACGAAAAACAGAAAGAAATACGAGATCTTAGAATTATCGAAAACAGAAATGAACATTTAATACTTTATATTATTTAATTGCACTAACAGAGATAACGCCAAGACGATGTAACCTACTGAAAGAACGGCAATATCTAGTCGATCGGAACGCGGAATTCGCGTATCGCAACGATCAGGCGTTCCCGCCGGTGCACACATGGCACGGCGGGTGTCGACAGCTTACGCCTGCGACAGCCGATTGTTCGCACGTCCGCGGTCAGCGGACTGCGAGTCGCAAAAAAAAGAGAACGCACGTAGAGAGAGATGGTCGAAAATCGAGGCCCGCTTTGGTCGCGCAACTTCCGGTCCGCTGTCACAATTTCCAAGGTACTCACCAATTTGCCGCTCAAGCTGTCGCGGAACTCTTCCCCTGGGGTGGCGGTTGACAGCACTTACAATCGGTCGGAGTCGCTCCAGTCCGGCGATAGCCTCGAGTTAAAAATTCTACACTAACGCGCGTCACACGGATAACGGAGAGGCGAACGAGTATATCGGGTGAGATCGATCGACGGACTGTCGCCCCTCGACTACGGTCGCACTCGATTTCTTTTCACTACCGCGAAATTTACGCAAACGAAACACTAATCGCGACCGGCCAGAGGAGTCGACCCGCGAGCCGTATCGGTGGACGGCGTACAAATTTTCGTAATTAAACACAAGATAGCTGGGTGACCTCACCGTTGAACTCTTCGTTCGTGGTTTCCGCCAATTCCTCCTTTTGTGCCGAACGTCCGCGATATTCTCTCTAAGCTGTCGCCGAAAATCTCTCAGAACAAGTCTCTCATTCTCTCGGAATCGCCGTATTTATCCTTAACTATTCGCCCCGCACCCCATCGAGAGGGGTGATAGGCCCGTTCGGATTTTCGAGCGTGGCGCAAGGGCGCATCGTGCGCCCGCGGTCTCGCGCCTCCGACGGTCCGCTTTTCCTTTGCGTTTTTCAGCGCCAGGTGCTCGGGAATTCTCCCGTCAGGGCCGATCTTTGCTGCCTTCGTCCCTCTCCAGCGAAGGGCAGCGACTTTTCCGGATTTTTCCGAGGGGGTTTAGCCCCTTCGCGGGGTGCTTTCGGCGCCCGTCATGGCTGGCCGGCCCTGGGATGCTGGGCCGATGGACCGAAATTGTGCGAGACTGCTCGAGTATCGCCGATCCTTGTTTTTCCCGGCCGATGTTTTGATCGGTGATGATTCGGCAAGGCTGCTTTTCTTGTAGACTTCCAGGTAAATCTTCGTTGAAGATTTATGGCCTCCGAAACAATATAATTTCGACAAATAGGATTAGTAACAATGCTTTTGTTTATAAACGAACGCGCTCGCCTCTCTGAAAATCCCGGCGGGGCTCTCGATTTCTCGACCGGCGCGGCCGCTCACGCAGTTTTTTTGGCGGGTGGACGTCCGTCGTGACGGCAACGTTACAATATACACATATATCAGTGTTCATTAAATATATCCAATCCTTTGTTCTCCTTAAGATTTGGAGTAAATCGTACAACATTTTCTATAACCCTGGTTTCGACCATCAGAGACACGGTGCTTACTCTCAGCACGGTTATTCGCTACCTCTTAAATCCACTGTTTGGTGCTAATACCCAGCACATCCGGCACTCCTTCCCTTGAAGGAACTCTGGTGCGAACAATCGCACGCTGTTTCCGAAATCCGTCACAATCCCATGGTCGAACCCAGCGCAATTATATTAATATAATCTTTTCTGTAGATGCCCAAAGCAAGGAGAGACGGACACCTATACCACGCGCGCAAATTATACTTTAATTATAAATACGACCCTGTTACCCAAGAGGACAGCGACTTGTTGGGAACAGAAAGAATAGGTTTCGACCCTGAATACGAAGCATACTTCGACCCGCGGCTTGCCATAAAAGAACCTAAGACCCTAAGGAAGGACATCAGAATTAAGACAATAGAGTATTTTCCGTGGCCGCGTGAATTGAAAGTAATAGATACCAGCCCGTCTCTACCACCCTTGGAATACGCAGCGGGAGACCCGAGGAGAACCCGGTAACTCCGCGCGAAAGTATTGCATACCGCGTACGGGGCCAGCACCCCCGAACATTGGGGAACTGCGGATCAACCTATCATACTAGAATATCCTTCACATAACGAATTCTGCACTCAACACGTTCAAACAGGAAGACCGGAAACAAAAGGGGACCACTCGATTTCACTTTTATTGCTCCCAGGCGCGGCAACCCTATTTTATTACCCCAAGACCTCCGCTACCTGACCCCAGAGTTTTCCCTCGTCTAGCAAGGGACCAAAGATATTATTTTCCAATAATATTAGTCCTGCAAGCGTTCAATCTGCCTTCAATCTTGTAAATTATTAACTATAAATAAATTTATAAAGCCATAATCTCATCGTCTTGACTAAATTGGACTATATCCACATGAATCCCGAAACCGTCCGCGACGAAGTACGCCGAAGAGTTCGAAGTATCCGCTGCACACACATCTCCGGATTCGCACACCGAACTCATCTAATACCTTATTGCGCTTCTTGCTTTATAAACTCGGATAATATCATTAAGGACCTGTATGCGTATTTCAACGTTCATCTTGCCATAGACAGTACCACCTACAGCGGCGTTCATTGCACAACTTGCTCTCGTAACCTAGCGAATTTCTTTTCTTTCGATTGCGACAAGTGTACCTCGGCCTATATTAATTTTATAATAGATTTAAGACGGCAAAGTGTAAACTATTACTCTCTACCCGATCCGATTAAGATCTTCGTGGACGGCACGATCTCCGCCAGCTTTACCGTGCGAGATTTTACATAATCGGCAAACAATCGGTAAGATTCTCGAGTCGACAACCACCATCAGTCGGTAAATAGTTCGTTTGTAACATCGCGACGATCGGTAACTAGCCGACAGGGAAAATTTTACGCGTACGTGCTCATTCCGTCCCCGCAGGTAGAAATCCATCGTCCAGATACCTTAGCCGTTGGGTAATCCCTAGGAGTCAAGCTCCTAAAATAACGGCACTGTCCGGCGCATAGTCCGAGCACTCGAAAGAGCCGCGACCTCGCCAGGACGTAACAAGACTTAAGTCGTAAGATTTAAGAAAGTGACCAATTAAAGTCAAGTATTAAGAAAATATTCGATTGTGATTGGTCAATTTTTTAAGTCTTACGCCTTAAGTCTCCTTAAAATCTCAGTGTAGAAGACGATTCAAGAGTCGCCTACAATGGCCGTAGTGTAATGTTGTAAGGCGTAAGACTCGAGAAATTGACCAATCACATTAGTATGGCAGTGTTCCGAAATTGCTGCCAGTTTATTGCCAACACTGAAAATATATAATATACGTAACGTGCACTATAGAATTTGCAGTACTGGTAACAATTTCGGAACACGGCTAATGAAGAGAATGCTCGGCTGTGATTGGTCAAATTCTTAAGGCTTAAGGCTTAAATTATCTGTTGTAGATCGGGATTAAAGGTTCGTCTGCAATGGCTGTTGCATAAGGTTGTAAGGCGTAAAAACTCAAGAAATTGACCAATAACAGTCGAGTATTCTCTTAAAATTTGACTGTGATTGGTCAATTTCTTGAGTTTTTCGCCTTACAACCTTATGCTACAGCCACTGTAGAATTGCCTTTAAGTGTCATCTACAATGAGATATTAAGGCGTTTGTATTAGAGAGTTATAAGAAATTCACCAAACACAATCGAATATTCCCTTAATACTATTCTGTGATTGGTCAATTTCTTTAGTCTTACGACTTAAAATCTTATTATAAACGCTACATTGAGCGTCGTCTACAATGAAATTTTAAAGAGACTTAAGGCGTAAGGTTTAAGAAATTAACCAATTACAGTCAAGTATTAACAGAATATTCGATTATGATTGGTCAACTTCTTAAGTTTTACGCCTTAAGTCTCCTTAAAATCTCAATGTAGACGACGCCTCAAGCGTCGTCTACAATGACCGTAGCACAAGATTGTAAGGCGTAAGACTCAAGAAATTGACAAATCACAGTCAAGTATGGCCGTATTCCGAAATTGCTGCCAGTTAAGTGCCAACACTGAAAATATATAATATACGTAACGTGCACTATGGAATTTGCAGTATACTGATAATAATTTCGTAACGCGGCTTATGAAGACAATGCTCGGCTGTGATTGGACAATTTCTTAAGGTTTAGGGCTTAAATCTGTGGTAAATCAGGATTAAAGGTTCGTATGCATGGCCGTAACATAAGGTTGTAAGGCGTAAAACTCAAGAAATTGACCAATCACAGTCGAGTATTCTCTTAATATTTGACTGTGATTGATCAATTTCTTGAATCTTATGCCTTACAACCTTAATCTACGGTCACTGTGGACGACCCTAAAGCATCATCTACAATGGCAGTTGAATTAATGAATTAAAGTTGTAACTCAATAAATTGACTAATCACAGTCGAGTATTCTCTTAATATTTGACTGTGATTGGTCAATTTCTTGAATCTTACGCCTTGCAACCTGATGTTACGGCCACTGTGGACGACCCTAAAGCATCGTCTACAGCTACAGTAGAATTAATGGATTAAAGCTGTAACTCAATAAATTGGTCAATCACAGTCGAGTATTCTTTTAATGCTTGAATGTGATTGGTCAATTCCTTAAGTTACTGTTTTAATCCATTAATCCTACTGCCATTGTAGATGACGTGTTAAGCGTGTTCTACAATGAGATTTTAAGGCGTAAGAAATTAATTAATGACAGTCAAGTATGTAGAGAATACTAGACTGTGATTGATCAATTTCTTAAGTCTTACGCCTTAAAATCTTATTATAGAAGATGCTTAAAGGCCTTCGCACGTACAAAAATTTTAATCGTAACCGTAAGGCCGTAAGAAACCTGGCAAATCAGTTGAGTAGTTGAGTATTCTTTCGGCGATAAAATAATAATTAACTGTGGTTGGTCAGTTGTCTTATGATCTTACGGTTACGACTAAAATTTTTGTACGTGCAAAGGCCTTAAACGTCTATAATGAGTACGTTTACACGGCAACGTTAATCAGGTTTAGTAACAATCGTAGTTATAACTCCCTAAAAGTGATGTTTGTTTACACGCAAGGAGCAATACAAGCAATCACATAGCAATTACATGTTTACTTTAACTTATTGGCAGTTTTTGTATACTAGTATTCGTCACTTGATTATTCAGGTTGGTAATACGATTGTTATAACTCTCGTAGCGTTTACATGTCTTCTTAAAGCTGGATTTGTAAGTCTACTCCTTTTCTTCAGCAGGAGTAGCGTTACTACAAATGGTGTAATAACATCGGCGTAAAGCACGGTTTACACGGCATATAACACCAGTAGTTACAACAGCGGTTGTTACTAAACCTGATTAAATTTGTTTAAAATTTAAATTCTTTATTCTGACTTGACTTGGTCTAGCGGTTTACAGTACAAATAAGAATCTGAGTGAGTTTAAGTCTGGAGTGAATCTATGAGAACGAGAATGAGAATAAATTGAGCTAAGCTTGAGAACAAGAATGAGGTTGAACTGAGCTAAACTGATCTTTTCTTTCGTTGTTGGAAGAGTTTTTATACTCTTTTAAAATTGAATGGTAGGGGTAATTTATGACGGAGTTTCAAGAACAAATTCTTTAGCTATGAAACGGATTTTAGCGAAATTCTTGGGTGGTCTTTAAGAGAAAGGTTTTTTAGGAATACGTATTAGTTGATTCTCCGAATGCATTGCTTGCAAGGTC